>NC_056745.1:693438823-693568823 GCF_019279795.1 Protopterus annectens
GGATTTCCATTAACCCAACACACCAGATTTAACACAGTTGCAGAGCAAGCAGAACACAAGCATATATGGAACAACAGTGGCCATTACAGGAGCATGCGAGTTTCATTGATGGCAACAGGCCACCAATATGGGTGTGTTTTAACATGGCACATGCATAGAAACAAATGTGAATATTTATTAACCATTAGGACATATGTCCCGAAATCATCAGGAGTGTACACATACCAGATGAGGATTATCATTGGGTTATTATACACATATGGTAGGGGTGAGAGAGGATTCAATTAACAACTAATATATCCTTGTAGTTTTCACAACATTCTTAGTCACTGCAGTGATCTTTCCCTTACATGTATTATTACACTACACAATGGCCTAATATTGTACACTGGTATGTTTTTAGATTATTATATACGTGACCTGCGTCTTAAATACAGGTGTGACAGGCTGCAGGTGTTAATGCAACATATGTTGAGAATTGCTGTCAACACATTGGGTGAGGTGCTAGAATGACAGGTTTGTTTTCATATACATTCTATGACTATGTACATGCTCAACTATCAGTTATATGTCATTGCTAGCTGCCTACATTCCTTGGATCATCACACTGAACTTTCAGGGGAACAGGATACCAAGCTGGTAATATGGGCCATTTATCTGGACATGCTGGACAGATTGGAACAGTTGTGGGGTATCCATATGCATACAACTTACAATTTGAACATTCAAGCAATTTCTGTACAGTTGTTGGGTGTAATTATGCATACAGCTTTCTATCTGAACATTGTATCCCAATCTGTACGGTTGTGGGGTATGATTATGCATGCAACTTAGTAGCACTCCCAGGAGTCAAACCCCTGCTGTGTGTGAGAAAAATGTATTGCTAACATCAGAGTACACTGCGCTATCAGGGAAGTGATGAACAGTTTTCAACTGTTTTCTAACTGAGTCTCCCTAACTTGCACAATATATCTGACCTCTTGGCACTTCCAACATTGTTATGCAGACCTTCATACCCATTTTATCTGCATACCACGGTGTGGGTGACACTGCTTAAGATACAAGAGTACTATTTTTAGTATGGAACAGATCACAAACATATGAGAGAAGAGTGAACAAAAGTACTCCAGGGGTTGTACCTTTATTCCCAGACTATTAACACATTTATTTCTACTGGTACAACACTTTCTAAGGCTCTTATAATCTTTGTTATGACAGTACATGCAGACTGATTACTAATCTGCTTCGCGACACAGCCTTTGCAGCCTAGCATCATGGGCTTGCTGATTCGCAGCCCGCTCATCTGCAGATGTCAGAGAAATGCATTGATATTTAGCCATACCTATCCATAGTATACACATGCTAGGCAATTATTTACTACTTAGTAGAATGTGTACTTAGTACTGGGGCATTGGCCATCTGCCGACACTCCTGGATCCACTGTTCTAGGACATCCCCCTCCACTGCTTCAGGTCAGCATGGTGATGCCTGACCTGCTCACCAGTCTGGGGGATACCTGTGACACTGGTGAGGTCACGGGCAAGACTGTCCCAGGCTTCCATTTTGTACTGTGAGCCCTGGTACTGGCCTTGCATTAGTCTCTGATTGGTGTTTTACTAGCAGCCATACCATGAATTTTGACTCCTGGATGCCCTAGCACTGTGCTCTGAATAGAGTGCCTTCACCCACACTAGCCTGAATAGAGTGCCTTCACCCACACTAGCCATTCTGCCTGCAGTGGGAAGCTACAACCAGTTATGAGATGTATTCCCATCTTTGGGGTTTAAATACGGCCATTTTCCTGCACTGTGCCGTGATTGGCCAGTTTTAAAAGGCTAAGTTATGGGCACACCTGCTTACATAAAGTTAGCACTGTTGAAAGAGGTATACCACTAGGCAGATTGAACTGGCTCCCCTACACATTGCTTATACTTACTAACATAAGCTGTGCTGTGGTTAGCATTGCTTCATAGCTGATTATCACTATAATTGCCATTTGGCAATGATTTATTCTTCATTACAAGTTATATATGTGTCTGGTATCCGTGATTCATGTGTACATACACTGTATGGGGTCCTGGGAACTTCAATACTTTATTACAATAATACCTCAAATGCATGTTTGCTGCAGTACTCCAGTTCACATATTTATGTTCTGTGGCAGGTTATCCAACATCACACTGTACATAGATAGAGTTTACATGTTTGGTTTGATTTTCCTATGGTGAGGATTAGTTTGCTGATACCTCATGCATGTTTATTGCTATAATGGCTTAGTGGTTAACTACTCTGACTATAGTGTACAGGATCGTGAGTTTAAGCCTTGCAGAGACAGTTTGATTTATTGCTGGGCAGAACATGGGCCGTTGGATCCAGAGTGATTAAGGCACTTTAAAGCTGTTGTACCTGGGTTTGCATGAGTTTTTGCGACAGTAAGCACTGCTATCCTCCGGTTACAGTTTCTTACACTCAGTTAGCTTCTACCTTGCTTACTCTGTGTAGGCAATGCTTAATCCCCCCCCCCCATGGAAAATGATATGTGCTTCAGTGGAACTCAAACTGGGAATGCCTGTTCATTAGGCGGATGCTTTAACCACTACACTACTGCTGTGCTGCTTCATTTGTATATATATTCCTTGTTATCCTCTTCAGCCTTTTTCAGCTGCTTTAACCATGGCTAGGCGATGGGCACACCCTCGCACCTATGGTTAGCAGTATTCGGGGTTTTAAAAAATAAATAAAAGGGTCTCTTAATTTTATTTAAATGTACTATTGCTGTTAAACACATGGTAACTGTTGGTGGGGATATGCGGACACCTATGAGCAGTCTCGCTCATTTATTTACACTTTCTTCTGTTCTACTTTGCAGGGGCATGTTTATTCTGAGAGCTCTGCTCTCAGACACGCCCTCTGCACTTGTTCACGCTCCATGTAGCATTAGGAGTTCAGGCAGCATGCCTTCATTAATATGCATGGTGTGCTGCCATCCTCCTCTTAAACTGATGCTTCCGTGCAGGACTAAATTAGTCCTACACGAAAGTTTAGTAAATCTGGGGGATAAATTATTACATCACTAAATAAAACTTTTCCATTTGCATTCCCTGTTAAGTCCTATGGGTTGCAGTGTATTATATTTAAGAATTATAATAGAGTCCTTATTTCTTAAAAAGATGCTTCATCTTTTCTCACTAATATATTTAGAATTAATTTGTTCTAAAATAGTAACTTTAAATTTTAAATGTACCCCTCCATGTTTTTTATCACAATATTCTGCCAATGGGCTAACTATTTTATGATTTTTCATATCTCTGACATGTTCTTTAATTCTTTCAGCCAGACTTCTTTTGGTTTCTCCTACGTATAATTTATTACACTCACATTTTATGGCATAAATTACCCCCACACTTTTACATGTGTAACATCCTTTTGTTTCAAACTTTTTACCATTTATTTCTTCAAAAGTATTAGTTATGTAATGACAAATTGAACAGTTACCACAGGCTTTAGTGCCTATATTCACACTCAAATTCCCTATAATTTCCCTTGTTTTTTATAAACACTATGCACCAAAAAATCCTTAAGGCTTCTGCCTTTTTGATAGGAAAATTTAAGTTGTACATCTGTAGGTGAAGGCACTTCCCTCCTTACAATGTTCCAAAAACCTGTAAGCATTTTTTTTGCAATTTAACCGAAAAAATAGTGTGTTTGGACACAAAAACTATTATTTGTTGTGAATCCCATCCCTTATTAATATTAGTACATAACTTGTGCATATATTGACTTTCGGAACTTCTTGCTCTGTGCCCAAACACTTTATTGTAACTTTCTTTAATTATTAGTTCAGAATAACCTCTCTCTATAAACATATTACTGTGGAAGCCTCTATCTTGGCATCTTCCAAATCACTACATGCACTGGGATTCTTGAAGCTCGGCGCAAGGACGGTTTTAGCCTTGCACCGAGCATCTTCATTACAGATGGTGCAGCAGCGCCATATGAATATGTATAAGGGTGCACCACCGCACCCTTGATGTGCACGGGAAATGTGTGCAAGTGCAGGGGGAGTGTATAAGTGCTCTACGGAGGCATAAACATGCCCCGACAGTTGCACAACCTACTATGCTTACTATTAGAGCCCACCTCTAATAGTGCCAGTAATTCAGTGTCCATGGATACCGAAATGTATGCTAAGCATCAGTTGATATTTGTCTCCAATCATTTGAGAGGTCTGATAGGGACAGAAAGCACATATTCCACTTACAACCTTAGAAAGATGATAGAATAATAGGTATGCAGTAGCATGACTCGGCTGAAGGATGTGGGTTCCAAAACCCAATTACTTATTTGTATAGAATGGTGTCAGTTCCCATGTATTAGCCAGACAGGTGCAGACTGTAAGAGGAACACACCAATTGTATGAATCAAACTCTGGACAGGCCACGGATTCCGTATAGTCGAACGGCATGCTTATGCCTAATGGGTGGCCATTCCCAATACTGTAGTCATGTAATCCGATGTAATAGGCATCACAAGGTAATATCGTAGTCCTCACTCCCACCCAGGGGTGAGAGTGTCAGATGCAAACACCAAATGCAGTGCATTTGCAAGTGCGGGAGCAAGTGGGTGTAAGCCTGTTTGGACACTGGTATGCGAGTATCACACTGGTGAAGCAATGTAGAGGCTGAGTGTAAGAAACTGTAACCTGAGGTTAGCATTGCTTAGCTCCACACAAACCCATGCACACCTGCTCACAACTGCTTTAAAGTGCCTTAATCACTCTGTATCCAATGGCCCAGTTTTGCCCAGCAACAAAATAAACAGCCTCTGCAAGGCTCGAAAATAGGAACCTGCACACCACAGCCAATGTGATTTACCACTAAGCCATGGCAGATATACAGACATTAGATGTTATCACAAACATATTATCCAGCACAGTCATTCAACAGTATAGAAAATGTATCCCATCATGTAGATGTATGTGTGTGTGTTTATGTCCAGATATAGATACATACATACATATATATAGATATATCAAGAACATCCCATGTGACAACAAAGCATTAAAAAGGAATGTAAAGGGAAACACCAGCTACTCCTGTATTATGTAGTGGTGTTGTCCTATGTAATATCAAGACTCCCTCAGACAGACGTGTCATTGATACACGCAAACATTTGTACAATGGCCAAATACATTACTCTGTGCATTTTATTTACATTAACACAACAGTTCCTGTCCAATCATTATGTGAGAACAGTACTCTTGCAAGGTGCTGTGTGCAACATCATCATCATGAAAAAGGTAAATGGAGTAACCATAGAGGGACCGGTGGTGTCATGTGTACAATGGGGTCATCTGCATCACGTGCACCTGGAACCTTTAGGAGTTATGTGCATACCAGGATTGTGTGCCTGAGAGACAGGGGAGAGGACAACAGTAGTATGTTGTGATGCAAATTAAAAAGGTTACATGTGTCCAGTGGACACGTGTGTGAAATGGGCAGCTATGTATGGGGCAAATGTTGTTCTAGGAACAGATTGGCCTTTTGTTTCCATAAGGTGAGAGTGGGATGTTGGGAAAGGAGAGTAGGTATGCTCGTGGAGGATAGGTTGGGTAGGATGACAGACAAGACAGCATACAGGGTCGGTATATGACACATTTGAGGGATACATCTTGGATGGGGAGGGGTGTTCAGTAGTCACAAGCCCATGAGCCCCCAGATGGAAACAGTGGGATGGAGGTCCCCACCCATGGGCAGCCACAACTGCACCAAAACAGCTGCAAAGGTGGCTGTGCTGGGGGCTATCTAGGAGGGGCAGGCTCACCCTCTGTGACACCCTGCCCTCGAGCTGGTGTATCTGGCTTCAAAACCCCTCATTGAGCCCCCTACGTACCATGTCCGGGACTGTACAATGGCTGACAAGTTTCTGTCTGGACCTGCTCCCAGGGGGACAAACCCCATCCTCAGTGGCAGTTCCACCAGAAGGTGGCACAGAGCCAACAGAGGTGGAGGTCCAAGACTGGGCCCCAGACATGCTGGTGCCTGGTGCCATGGCCAGCTAAAGTGGGACAGGAGGTTCCGCCGGGACCTCCAATCCCATACAGCCTATGGTGTTGCAGTTTAAACACAGATATGGCTTAGTAATAGTCAACAGCATTCAGGATTACTTATAACAGCATATGACCATCAACCCAACACAACTGATGGCATACATTTGCAGAGGGAGCACAACACATGCATATATACTGCATGACATCTGTACAAAGTGTAGAAGACTTGTGACTGCAGCTATGAACAGTGGCCCATTATTGGCATGTCACTGTGAAAACCTCAGACAGAGACTGTCATACCACTCTTTCATGTGACATATGTCCAATCAGGGATGCGATGGCAGTAACTCTCATCACTATCACCATGTACTGACTGCAATCCTCACACTATGCTTCTGCAGTTCACAGATGTGTGTTCAGTGAGTAACACAAGAAACAAATGGTTCCACACACTGACAAGTCCACAGATGGTCCTACAGATGGGGGTTCCCTCACAAATAGAGCACTGTCTTGTCAGTTTTAAAACATGCAGACTAGCCATTACCACACACAACTTGTTAAAATGGCAGTAGTCTCAATGAAGCATAGCTACACTTACATGCTGTAGTCATGTCTGGCACATCACCCTCCTGTCTTTAAGCTATTTTCCACTGTGTATGTTGTTTGAGGAATATCCAGATATCATCTGTGATGCTGTTTACCAAACACCAGATGCAGGTTTCACTCACAGCGACTGTCATGGGCAAACACCAACATGATGTTCCTAGATACTGTACTGTGTTTCCATGCGATTGGCTATGGGGACGTCACCACAGCTGTTCCACATGCAATCAGCTAGAGGAGGACTCTAATAGGTGCAGAGGCCATCACTTGATCATTACCATCACTTACAAAACACAAGCTGCTGCTGAGCAGGTGTACAACTCCACATCCACCAGAGTGTGTGTGGGAGGGACAGACAAAGGCAAAGTACATCAGAAGGGCTTGGAGACTAAACCCTAAGCATTGTCTGTCACGCACCTACCACTACAGGAGTTCAAACCCCTGGATGACTAGCTATTACTATTACAAGTGCATGCAGTTACTCCATGCGCCACATAGCTATCATGCTGGTGTGCTGTAAGAACATATATGTGTGCTGGTGAGCGACATCTGTAACAGAGATATAGTAGACATACATTAGGTGTAGCACACATGGCTGTCCACATGAACAGATGTCATTGTCAACACAACCACACTCTCTAAGGGACTCAGACACATTGCCACACTTTGCCAGGCTCACAAATATACTTCCTAACGACTTAGTTTGCTACACTGCAGTAATGCACAGGTACTACATGCACCACAGGGGATATCCTGAGGTTCTATGGGCTAGGGCATGTGAACGTGTCTGACATCAGTCGGTATGCCAATAGGAGTTATACTGGATGTGACTATGGCTGGGAGCCTCATACCCCACACACAGACACAAGGTGCCAGTACTGACATGCATGTGTGCATTGCTTCATGGGTGTGTAGTGGTTGGCTGTACAAGATGGCTGTACAAGGCTGGGTGAGGGGTAATCCTTAGCATCACACCACCCAACAATGGTATGCAGTGTGGTTCAGGGGTGTAGTGTCTGCAATGTCCCACAGAGACGGGTATTGTATGAACTGTCCTGTCATCCTGGATACCATTGTGTATGGCTATTGCTTTGCAATGCATGCCATGTCTGTGTTTGATAGTCCTTGACATGGAATTTGCCTCGGATGTGCATGTCCCACAATAATGTACAGTGACATGTACAAGTGTACCTGGTTTGGCTGGTACTTGTTGTGTACACAGACTGTTATCATCAGATATGCCAATACTGGCCTGGTGTGGCAGGACCTGTTAATAGACAGCAGGTTGACCCTGCACCTGCATTGATAGCATGATACAGGTATTCCCTGGTGTTAGTGGCATCTGTCCATACAGGGTATGTGTGTAAGGCATTGAAAGTCCTTTGTGGATCACATTTGATGGCACCACATATGTTGCAGGTATCCAATGGGGAACATAGTGAAGGCACATTGTCCGCAATTATGTGCCTATTGTACTGTTGAACAGGGTGCCATGCCCTCTGCAACCCACTGCAATCACATCATGCTTGCTATCTGTCATCAATGTGCAGGGTACTAGCAACATAGCAGGATATTCTAGGCAAGTGTGTTTGTGTATGACACATGGGTTCAGAATGTATTCCAGGTAATAGTAGGGTTCCATACTTTGTTCACCAGGCCTTTTGCCAGATGTAGGGGTATGGCTTGCCAACACAGTCCCTTGGCTAATTGATATCTGTACTGCTTGTGAGGTGGACATTGTGAAATATAATATGGACACCATATAGGAAAACTACAAAACCTGCTCCCCAACATGTCCAATGGTTAGACACTCACATCCACCTCCAAACAGGATCTGACTGTCAGTCACACACACACACACACATGCCATGTCTTGGAATAGAACCCTTACCTAATTAGGTTATCACATTACAGCATTATGCAGTTACAGAACATGCTACAGAGATTACTGGGTTACAGCAGTCCCAGAGGTGTATTTCTAGGTTGGTGACATCAGCAGGATTGCCAAAGGTAAGTATGTGAATTGTAAAGAGTGTGCATACTCTAAAAAGCATTATTTCTTTCTCAAACAGACACACACATACACACAGTTGGCCTGTCTGGGATTAGAATAGCTACCAAACTAGTTTATCACACTACAGCATTATGCAATTACAATGCACACTACAGAGATTATTGGATTACAGCAGTCCTAGAGGTGTATTCGTAGGTGGGTGACATCAGCAGAATTGCCAAAGCAGGGCATTTCAAGTATACTGTGAGTTGTACATGTCTGTTACCAGTGTGTACCCGCTGCTTACTGTCACAAAAACACATTTACACCAGCTTAAAGTTTTCTTATTCAGTCCTAATTGACAGTATCAACAAGCCTTGCAAGTCCTGAACCCTGGACCATGCACACGGCCGTCACTGTACTTACCAATAAGCCATCTGGGTTGTATATATGTTTCATGGATTTTTATAATGCACATCTTACTACAGGTATTCCACAGTACTGAAAACAAATGGGACAGTCACTTTGTGTACATATGTACAGTACCCTTGAATGTACTGTATTCTGTGAAACAGCAAAGACAAGTCCACATCTGTACAACTGTCATAACTATAGATATATATATATACACACACACACACCTATGGGATGGGTATACACACACACACACACACACACACACACACACACACACACACACATGTATATATATATATATATATATATATATACATATACACAGAGACAGCTATAGCTATATATATATACACACACACACACACATCTGAACACCCTTTGTGACACAGAAGGGTTCCAAAGGAACTGACATGTACACAAAACAGATGTATATCTTGTTTTATAACATTTAAATCTTAATACGTTCACCAGAGAAGGGATGGTTGTTGTGTATGTGTAGTGTAGTTTGGGTGGGGAATGATGTGAATATAATCTACCCCAGGGATTGTGGAGTTGGTGGGGGAATGATTGGTATGGACTTACACCCCGGCACCCACTTTTGTGTCATTGCTCGACAGTAGCACAGGAAAATAACATACCTAACTGTATTCGTTCTTGACTGTGTATTCTTTTCCATTCCTATGTAATACTTTGTTGACTCCAGTCACCACAGATGGCTACCATGGTGTGCAGCATGTTAAAAAACATTACACATGTGTATGCCAGGCTACAGGGTAGTCACACAAACACTTGTCAGTATTGTGCTTACACATCTTGCCTATGTAAAGGTAAGTAGTACAATGGTATGCAGTTGGGGTATGTGCCACAGAACACATACAATTACACTTACTCTGATTCCACTTCTGAGCTGGGTGACATCACAGGACTGATTACTTGCAGGGGGAAGGGGGGAAAGGCCAGTGCAAAAGGTGGTATCTCTTTGGAATGCATCAAACCCCACTGTCATGACAGGATGCAGACACAAATACACACAACCACACTCAGCCATTTGCTGACACACACACTCAAGTATTTGCTGACACACACACACGCGTACACAGTTTCCCGTGGTGGGATCAGAACTCCTGCCTATCTACAGGCCACTATTACAGTACTATGCAGTTACAAGAGGTGCCACAAAGATTACACATTCCAAGGCAGTCAGAATGCCTTTTTAAGATTGAGGACTACAACAGGGATACTGACAGTCAAGATGTACATAGCTGTAAACCTGTGCATTTAAAGTAGGAGTCCATTACAACCTGTATGCACAAACAAGGCACATCATCTGCAGGTAAGACATAGGTAGGCCTGAGAGGTATAGTTGTAGCACAACAAGCCCTGAACTGGAGTATGCCCATCTGTGGAATGGACAACTACTATCACTATTACAGTGGTCATGCTCATACACATAGAGTCACAGAACTTGTTTGGATGCATTGACTCCAATTACACAAGGTGACAGTGGGCATACTCATACACTTAGTAGCACAGGGCCGTTGGGATGCACTATGACTACAACTACACAAGGTTATACTAGGCATGCTCATACTCTTAGAAACAAAGGGCTTGTTTGGATGCACTGATTCAAATTACACAAGGTGGCAGTGGGTACACTCATACACTTAGTAGCACAGGGCTGTTTGGGATGCACACTGATTCTAACCGCAAAAGGCCACAGTGTGCATGCTCATACACTTACATGTACAGAACACATTGTAATGGACTCCTATTGTAAACACACAGGTTTACAGCTATGTATATCTTACCTATCAGTATTTATGCACATCATACTGGTTTACTACCAGATACCTGTATGTGGCCCGTAAATGATATAGCTGTGTCTGTACTGTGTGATACATATGCATACATGTACATGAAGTACTGACATATATATGTAAAGTATTCACAATAATGCATGTGTGGACGTGACAGACAATAGGTTAACTGGGATTACAAAAGCTACTACCTACAGCATGTGTCACACACCTTGCTGCCCTGAAAGGCATAGGTTGTGGACAGTGGCATTATATATGGAACAGTGGCATGTGCAAGCATAATGTGTGAGCCCCATTGTGTAATGGTTCTGAGGTGCAGGTGTCAAGATGACCTCTCCCGGCTGTGTTAGTCGTTGTCATTATTAGCAGGACTGCTACACTAAGTATATCTCACATTGGTCATGTACACATCTGCTGCTGTATGTCAACTTAGATGTGGCACTTGCTACCAAGTACATTACTGCCACTCGCAGTGATGTCATGGTACGAGTGGCAACTACTAGACCAAAACAATGAGCCAATGTCCTGCTGTTATTATGAGGTTGTCCAGCGTCTGTCATTCCAGGCTTTCATGACTGAATGACAAGCCTTCGACACAGAACACATGCATCCATGTTTCAAGTGAGTGTGGATAACACCTAGGTCGCATTTACCCATATAGTCACATTCCAAGGCAAAAGTCCTATACAGAGAAGTAACACCCTGACACCTACAAGACAATTGCATTGGATGATTATGCTAACCAGTGCTAGATGTGTGGCTTTCATAATCCATTTGCTCAATGTAGAACCTACAATGGGAATACTGACATGTGTGCAGTGAGGAACACCTAGCTGAAGACTCTGTAGTGCACAATTGCACTACCACCATATAAATCAGATCCAGACATGTGGGCCATAACACTGGTACGGACCATTCCAGGTGGTGGTGTCCACATATTCATAAAGGCTACTCATATGTTAAGACCACTACTCTGATGTAACTCATCAGAGATGAGTCAGGTACAGGTGACAGTGGCAAACGCTGCATTCTAGGTTGTATCCTGATATACATCCACCACCTTGTCCACAGACTACCAACACACATTCATATGTGGTATGACATAGTATGGTAGACAACCAGATAAACTTCAATTGGTGGACTGTACCTAGGCCTACATCAACTCTGCAAAGTACCCATATACAGACACAGCTGCATAATGTGTTATGCAATGCAATAATACCACTGTTTGTAACCAGGTCAGTTGTACACATGCCAGGGTCCCCCCAATGTTGTCAGCATTAACACAGTTGACTGTTGCTGTACACCAGTAAACAACACCCTAATGGTTGGATATGACCTAACTGTACCTGCCCTGGATATGTACATCCCACACTCATACAACATAAATGACATTACCATAGCTTTCGTTATCCTTTCTACATGCATGTGGCTACATTCATTACACACATGCACATGGCAGATAGCATGCTAACAGTACATACAGTTTGATATCTATGTTAACAGAGGTAATATTCCCTCTCTACTGGTCACCCATGAAACCTATCATAGCATATGACAACCCATGTGGCATGTATATCATTAAACATGTCCACCTAATGCAATGCCTACAAACATACCCAAATAACAGGATCATAGAACTTACACAAGACCTGTATTGACAGACTCAGGGAAATCCAGCTCTGCTCTGTATGTTCCTGAGTAGTCACAGGTGATATGTCCATGACATATACAGCCATGTGTGCCACAGCTCCTGCATATACCCCATGTCAACAATTTCAAGCCATGCATGCTGTGTGCTGTCTGGACATTAGCCTTAGTGCCACAATAGCCAGTACATGCTGGGGTGAGATGTTTACAAGCCACATACCTTTCACATGCTTGAATGAGTGTACTGTCTAGCTCAAACAGAGCACATTGCTGGCACTCTTCCAGTAAACATGAGGTGTGTGTGGCAAATATGATGTGTGCACTGTTGACCATTACAGTGAACTGGCTTCACCATGGAACTGTCAAGTAACAGTTTGTAGGAGCATGACATGGAATAATGCTGTGTGTATCTTGCTGATATGTGCTGTTGTCATATATGTACACTTGGCTACTCAGTGAAGGTGGTTGTGTCCTACCAGTACATGAATACAACATCCATTATGGTGTAATGCTCGGCTATGTTTCACACATGGCGTGGGGAAGGTGTGGAATGTATCCTCTTGACCTGCTAGTCCACTTACTGTAAACATCTCACCCCAGCATGTACTGGCTATTGTGGCACATATGTGTACATGTATTGATGTTTGTTTAGATTCCATGTGTGTGCAGTGTCTGATGTTTGAAGGTGACTGTTGTCTTAGTACATCATGATGTTGCAATACAGCCTCAACATTGCCAACTGTATATGGTGATATGCTCAAAGTACAGTAAGCTGTACATGAGGTATGGACAGATGTTTGGACATGACTACTAAGTGGTGGGGTTACTTTGCAGATGAATGATTACTGAGGGCAGCTCACAGGTGTGTTACAACCATTCCTACAATAACCTGTGTAACTGCTAAGGTCTGGTTTTGTTAATTGAAGTGGAAGACAGACAATGTAGAATGCAGTAAGGGTGACACTGAAGTCAAACCTCTTGACACCTGTAACAGTAATACCTCCCCTCTGCATATATTGTGCATATATCAGCACAGTTGGCAAAGGAAAGAGTCAGTATGCTCTGTAGTGAATGCGATAGTGCTGTACCTCTGTAATACCTATCATGAGATAGGCAGGTGTTTGATTCACACTACTGGCACGTGTGGGTGTGTGTATATGTCCATATATGTCACAGATGGTTGGGAATGCATCCCACATGTTTTTCACTTCCTGAACACTGTTGTTGAACCACAGTACAGAGTGAAGTGTAGAAAGAAAGGCATAGGCAGGTGGTTGAACCTCACATATGTCAAGTGTCTGTATGTGTGTGACAAAGGTGTATATCTTTGTGAATGCCACAGTGTGTGTGTGTGTGTGTGTGTGTGTGTGTGTGTGTGTGTGTGTGTGTGTGTGTGTGTGTGCGTGTATAGCTGTCCATGTGTATGGCTGTCCAGTCCCTGGAGTGAGGCTGTAATTTACCATAGTGAAATGGTAATGCCCCCTCCCTCCATCCACTCAATGCAATCTAGTATCCCTGTTGATATCATCAATCTTAGATGGGCATTCTAACCGCCTGTTACCATGTACACCCTAGGGTGTGGCTTGTTGTTACATAGCCTACTGATGAACCCCCCTCTCCACATACACTCACTGCACTGTAGTATCCCTGTTGATATCCTCGATCTTAGAACATTCCGACTACCTGCACATTTGTAATCTCTGTGGCATGTCTTGTAATTGCATAGTACTATAATGTTGATTTGCACATAGGCAGGGGTTCTCATCCCAACACTGGCAACTGTGTGTGTGTGTGTGTGTGTGTGTGTGTGTGTGTGTGTGTGTGTGTGTGTGTGTGTGTGTGTGTGTGTGTCAGAGTGTGTCTTACTGTGTCTGTGAATCTCTAAAGTGTGTCGGTGTGTCTGTGTTTGCATCCTGTCATGGCAGCGAATATTACTGCTTCCCAATGGGAAGCCACTATTTCCACTGGCCTTTACCCTTGTCGTCCGCTATACTACTCTTTTACCTCCTCCCCACTTCAGGTAACTACCTGTGATGTCACCCACTATGGATGTGACGGCTCTGAACACAGTAGCTTACTACACAGCTATCATGCTCTTGGATCATTAGAACAGTAAACATAATTGAAACATGCGAGATTATACCTGTGATGTGGAAGCTACAAAGTGCATGCAGGTATTCTTATACAGACCTGTGAGTAGTCAACATGTACATATGGGACACTAACCACAAACACTGACATCCCTTGGCACATGCAATTACACCTGAAAAAGGAAGGCAGAACATCAAGATCAACATGCTGTTAATGTTGTTACACATGATACATACTGTTAAATGTGCAAAATGCATTCTAAAACTGTAATACGTGGTATGTCTGCTGCCTGTCAATACTACTCAACAATATTAATCTACAATTGTCTACCTAATATGTTCACCCTGTGCATCAGACCATATGAGCATGTCTCTGCACCGATGGTGTGGATGACAGGGATGCGGCACAGGCATCATCATATGCATAGGGTGATAATGTTTGCCAGAGGCCTAGGCTGCACTATTGGATGACATCATGTGTTTGTGTTAGGGCCTGTGATATCATTGGGCATGTGTGGATGTTATGTGTCTGTGTTGAGGTGCCCTACATTTGTTTCTGGTGTGTGTGTATGCATGCACACAGGTCTGGCATGTGGCTGGCCTACACAGGGGTATTATTGACAGCTGCAGACTGTACAAGGCAGGTTTCAAAGTTCACGGTGTCCGGCCATGGCCACATGACATGCGCCTGCCAGGGGTTGCACGGGCACTACCAGGCAGAGGTCCAGATTGGGTACTGTCTGATGACACATGTCCAATGGAACCGTGTCCCTGTTGGGACCATCCAGGACCATGTGCACATGGCCTGCTGTGTCCTGGTGCGGACTGCACAGCACCAACTTCACTGCTGCTGCTACCACCACTATGGGAGCGGGCATGTGCAGTAGCATGTTCACGTAGACCTTCAACAGGTGATGTAGCTGACCTACGTCCACATGCCCGATGCCTCACTCCCACCAGATGCTCCAGCACAGACATTCCACGCTCAAGTATTGGCATGCCATGGTCAAGGACTCCCACCATGTCACCCAATCGTCTATCCAAAAAATCTGCAAGATGATGGTGAGCATTTGCAGTTGCCTGGATGTTGTTAGTTAATGAATGGACAGCAGACCTCTGAAGCCTCAGACCTTCTCTGTTGTGTCATTCAGCACATGCCTGTGCCTCCATTACAGCCTAAAACATGCGTCTGGTGACTCCAACTGATGTGCTTTGTCTTGCAGGGGCATGTTGGTCAGTGGCTCTCATACAGCAGCACTGGGCACATGCCTGTGTGGGACATCACCAGTCAGTTGATTGGGATCATGGTGTGCTGGCATACCTTCCATAGTTTCCATACTTCCCTGTTCCATGATACCACCCGCCAACTGTCCTTCCTCTATGGCCAGTGGTGATGGGGCATGTGTAGGCAGGGGAACTGTGTGTGAGGATGAGGGGGATATTGGTGGAATGGCAACCAATGGCACAGATTCAGCCCCTGAAAACCCTGCCTGTGCCTCAATCATAATTCCATCATCACTGCTAGAGTATGTGGGGACACTAACATCAGGTGGACCACAGGAGGGCAGCCCACCTACATCAACACCTGTGAGGGGCAGACAAGAACTATACATTACAAGTTATACAACACAGACACATGCTATGGCACCCAATGGCATGCAACATGCAGGTGATATGGCAGATGGCATTCAGCTTAGACAATTATAGTGGTAGTTATCATACATTCCTCAGTTGTACACAACAGCATGCATGTGTTATAGCAGATGGCATGCACCTTACACAATTATAGTGATGGTTAGCATACATACCTGTATTGCACCATTTGTGTTAGTAGCTTATGCCCCATACCTGCAACACAATGCATGCACTATGCACCTTTGCACCACACTGCCATGGTGTGTGCAACATACACCATATGTTAACAGACAATCGCTGACCTTTGCACATCTGCCACTGATGCTTTGTGTTGGCCACTGCCCCTATGTGTGAGGACATGAGCAGAAGGGTATGTCGACTGAATACTATGTTTGCCTGAGCCCAAGCTTGCATATCTCCTCCAAAGCAGTGCATGACTGTTCAATATTATTCTGCCTACACCTGAGCTGAGTCTACAGACATTGTGCATGTGGCTGTACACACATTTGACATGGCTGTCCCTACTTTGCAATGGTGCCACAGATCAGCACAGGTTTACAGTACACTGGCCTGATGTGTGGCATATGACCTGCCAATCACATGTAGCATGACATGTTTTCTGCTGACGTGTTGAATGACATGCATACATGTGTAACACAATGGTGTCCTTTCCAATCTACAGGTCAGTAATGGTGTCCCAATGCAGGGAGGTGTTATATTAACATGGGCCTTCAGGTGACGCAATGTTGTATGCCACCCTACAAATATGCAGTGACATACTGCACATTGAGCTGATGTGGATTGCCATTGCAGGATATCATGTGGCTTCACTACTGCTATACAGTGTGAGTTACTGACACAGTTCATAGCCATGACTGTGTTCACATACAATACAAATCTAATGTGGAATATGACCCATGTCACTGAGGTGTGCACACACTAAACCCTACTGTGGAATGTGTGGCACAGGTCACAGAAGGGTATACAGATGACACCCCTGCACATCTGCAACCATGTTACTGATGCCTGGCAACTATCCCCACACATTGCTAACTTAGCAGTACTCTATGTCCCACATGCCATCTGTGCACCTCACACACATGAGGAGCTGGCATGACAGTGATGTCTGACACCAGCAAGGTGAATGTACTGTATCTGTGGCCTGATGTGGTTGTATGTGTATGTTCTGCAACGGTGTGTGTGTGTGTGTGTGTGTGTGTGTGTGTGTGTGTGTGTGTGTGTGTGTATGTATAGCTGTCCGTGTTTATGGCTGTCCGGTCCCTGGAGTGAGGCTGTATTTTACCATAGTGAAATGTTAATGCCCCCTCCCTCCATCCACTCAATGCAATCTAGTATCCCTGTTGATATCATCAATCCTAAAATTCTAACTGCCTGTTAACATGTATACCCTGGGGTGTGGCTTGTTGTTACATAGCCTACTGATGAACCCCCCCTCCCCACATATACTCACTGCACTGTAGTATCCCTGTCAATATCCTCGATCTTAGGCCATTCCGACTACCTGCACATGTGTAATCTCTGTGGCACGTCTTGTAATTGCGTAGTACTATAATGTTGATTTGCACATAGGCAGGGGTTCTCATCCCAACAATGGCAACTGTGTGTGTGTGTGTCATAGTGTGTTTTACTGTGTCAGTGAATCCCTAAGTGTGTCGGTGTGTCTGTGTTTGCATCCTGTCATGGCAGCGAATATTACTGCTTCCCAATGAGAAGCCACTATTTCCACTGGCCTTTACCCTTGTCGTCCGCTATACTACTCTTTTACCTCCTCCCCACTTCAGGTAACTATATCTATGATGTCACCCACTATGAATGTGATGGCTCTGAACACAGTAGTTTACCACACAGCTATCATGCTCTTGGATCATTAGAACAGTAAACATAATTGAAACATGCGAGATTATAACTGTGATGTGGAAGCTACAAAGTGCATGCAGGTATTCTTATACAGACGTGTGAGTAGTCAACATGTACATATGGGACACTAACTACAAACACTGACATCCCCCCGGCACATGCAATTACACCTGAAAGAGGAAGGCAGAACATCAAGATCAACATGCTGTTAATGTTGTTACACATGATGCATACTGTCAAATGTACAAAATGCATTCTAAAACTGTAATACATGGTATGTCTGCTGCTTGTCAACACTACTCAACAATATTAATCTACAATTGTCTACCTAGTATGTTCACCCTGTGCATCAGACCATATGAGCATGTCTCTGCACCGATGGTGTGGATGACAGGGATGCAGCACTGGCATCATCATATGCATAGGGTGATAATGTTTGCCAGAGGCCTAGGCTGCACCATTGGATGACATCATGTGTTTGTGTTAGGGCCTATGATATCATTGGGCATGTGTGGATGTTATGTGTGTGTGTGTTGAGGTGCCCTTCATTTGTTTCTGGTGTGTGTGTATGCATGCACACAGGTCTGGCATGTGGCTGGCCTACACAGGGGTATTACTGACAGCTGCAGACTGTACAAGGCAGGTTTCACAGTTCACGGTGTCCGGCCATGGCCACGTGACATGAGCCTGCCAGGGGTTGCACGGGCACTACCAGGCAGAGGTCCAGATTGGGTACTGTCTGACGACAAATGTCCAATGGAACCGTGTACCTGTTGGGACCATCCAGGACCTTGTGCAAATGGCCTGCTGTGTCCTGATGTGGACTGCACAGCACCAGCTGCACTGCTGCTGCTACTGCCACTATGGGAGCGGGCATGTGCAGTAGCATGTTCATGTAGACCTTCAACAGGTGATGTAGCTGACCTACGTCCACATGCCCAATGCCTCACTCCCACCAGATGTTCCAGCACAGACATTCCATGCTCAAGGATTGACATGCCACAGTCAAGGACTCCCACCATGTCACCCAATCGTCTATCCAAAACATCTGTAAGATGATGGTGAGCATTTGCAATTGCCTGGATGTTGTCAGTTAATGAATGGACAACAGACCTCTGAAGCCTCAGACCTTCTCTGTTGTGTCATTCAGCACATGCCTGTGCCTCCATTACAGCCTGAAACATGCATCTGGTGACTCCAGCTGATGTGCTTTGTCTTGCAGGGGCATGTTGGTCCATGTCCCTCCTACGAGCAACACTGGGCACATGCCTGTGTGGGACACCACCAGTCAGTTGACTGGGATCATGGTGTCCATAGTCTCCATACTTCCTTGTTCCATGATACCACCCACCAATTGTCCTTCCTCTATGGCCAGTGGTGATGAGGTATGTGTAGGCAGGGGAACTGTGTGCGAGGATGAGGGGGATATAGATGGAATGGCAACCAATGGCACAGATTCAGCCCCTGGCAACCCTATCTGTGCCTCAATCATAATTTCATCATCACTGCTAGAGTCTGTGGGGACACTAACATAAGTTGGACCACAGGAGGGCAACCCACCTACATCAACACCTGTGAGGGGCAGACAAGAACTGTACATTACAAGTTATACAACACAGACACACAGACACATGCTATGGTACCCAATGGCATGCAACATGCAGGTGATATGCCAGATGGCATTCAGCTTAGACAATTATAGTGGTAGTTATCATACATCCCTCAGTTGCACACAATGGCATGCATGTGTTATAGCAGATGGCATGCACCTTACACAATTATAGTGATGGTTAGCATACATACCTGTATTGCACCATTTATGTTAGTAGCTTATGCCCCATACCTGCAACACAATGCATGCACTATGCACCATTGCACCACACTGCCATGGTATGTGCAACATACACCACATGTTAACAGACCATCGCTGACCTTTGCACATCTGCCACTGATGCTTTGTGTTGGCCACTGCCCCTATGTGTGAGGACATGAGCAGAAGGGTATGTCGACTGAATACTATGTTTGTCTGAGCCCAAGCTTGCATATCTCCTCCAAAGCAGTGCATGTCTGTTCAACATTATTCCACCTACCCCTGAGCTGAGTCTACAGACATTGTGCATGTGGCTGTACACACGTTTGACATGGCTGTCCCTACTTTGCAATGGTGCCACAGATCAGCACAGGTTTACAGTACACTGGCCTGATGTGTGGCATATGACCTGCCAATCACATGTAGTATGACATGTTTTCTGCTGACGTGTCGAATGACATGCATACATGTGTAACACAATGGTGTCCTTTCCAATCTACAGTACAGTAATGGTGGCCCAATGCAGGGAGGTGTTATACTAACATGGGCCTTCAGGTGACGCAATGTTGTCTGCCACCCTACAAATATGCAGTGACATACTGCACATTGAGCTGATGTGCATAGCCATTGCAGGGCATCATGTGGCTTCACTATTGCTATACAGTGTGAGTTACTGACACAGTTCATAGCCATGACTGTGTTCACATACAATACAAATCTAATGTGGAATGTGACCCATGTCACTGAGGTGTATACACACTAAACCCTAATGTGGAATGTGTGACACAGGTCACATAAGGGTATACAGATGACACCTCTGCACATCTACAACCATATTACTGATGCCTGGCAACTATCCCCACACATGGCTAACTTAGCAGTACTTTATGTCCCACATGCCATCTGTGTACCTCACACACATGAGGAGCAGGCATGACAGTGATGTCTGACACCAGCAAGGTGAATGTACTGTATCTGTGGGCCTAATGTGGTTGTATGTGTATGCTGTGCAACACATGCATGTATGTGGATACTGTACAGGTGAATGCTTTGATGTCATGACACACTCAAGATGTTCAAGACATGTTATGTGGTGGTTTCATTTTATGCCTACACAAGCTATGCACAGGCTTGTATGATGTTTAGTGTCTCACATCTGCATTATCACTATTACACAAAGTCCATAGTTGTATTGTGTTGAGCCAATGTACAACAGGGTGAACACACATGTACATCACTTCTACTGTGTGTTGCTTCATGTCTCTGGCCATCCTCCATGGCCATGTGTACACATGTTCTATCCAATGGTTGTGATGGCCATCTATTTCACATGTCAGTGTTATCCCATATGACATACACCCATAGATGTCATATGCTCCACTGAGGACAGGGTTGTGCAGATAAAGGGTGGTATGTATGGGATGTGAGATATCATGTTTTGCAGGATAGTTGAGCAGTGTTGCAGTCAGCCCACTACATGTCATGGACATGTCAGATAGCACATGACATTGTGTGACATTCATAGCAAGGGTATAATCCACAAGGGTGTATCCTGTGAGCTGGTCATACCCCAGCTCCAACACATTTAGAGTGTGTGCACACATATGCTCTCTGTACAGTACTGTTTGTATTCCTAACATGTGTAATGCTGATTTGTAGTACCTGTCCCTACAGTGAACCACACCTCCATCATTGTATTCGCAGTTGTCCACACATCTGACAATGACAGTTTGGAAGGTTTAGTGTAGGTGTTTCATATAGTCTTCAATTGTTTCACATGGGTAACCACTGTGATGCATTGCAGGTCTGACCAGTGTCTATTAACAGGACCACCATACATTATGTGTACATGTGTTATGGCAGATAGCATGCAATTAATATGATCTGTGCATTATCAAGCCTGGTAAATAATAACAATTTCACCTGACACAGGCTGCTGTCACTGCAAAATGCCAAAGGTACCTAAACAGGAGTGCCACAGCAGTAAGATCATTATCCACACCTGTGTGATAGCTACAGGGTGCAATGTCCATGTTAGCATATAAGCCAGTACAATACACTATACTATGGAGTATGCACATTTGTGCATACATAGAGTAGCAGACTATAGTATGTGGCATGCGTGCTTACATGCGTTGCATATGATGTTGCATTACATATTGTACAATAACACATGTAACTATGTGAAATATAATTGTGTTATATGTGCAGTACTGACTTGCCAGGCAACTCCGGGCTTGGTGGTTGAGAGACACCCACCTCCACAATACCAGCTAAAGCTTGTGGATGGAAGTCTGCAGGTGCCCCCAGGTTGGCCAGTAGCTCCTCGGTACATGTGAGTGGGGGCTGGGTGAGTGGCCCGCCCCACCTGTTGCACCTTGTTCCCTGGCGATTGCATTAGCACCCTATTTTGCCCATCTTATGAGGTTGGTGCAGTATTGGCACACCTGCTGATAGGTGCAATTGTAACCGCCAACATAATTTACCCTCCTGTGGAGTTCCTCCCACAGGTCATCCCACTGCTGTGCATCCTGTGGCACATGGCTGAAGAGTGTTAAATGGTTGTCAAGGAGGTATGGGATGAGGACTTCATCCTCCAAGCAGGTGTATGCTGGCAGCCTGCCATGTGGCATACCTGGAAGACATAATGATGGAGACAGGTCACAGTAACTCACAGAGCAGTACAGAAGTACAGCTGAACATACATGTGTATCACATTTATTAAGATTACAAATAAGTCTTTGCAAATCTACATGACATTAACACCACTGACATGTTTAAGTCATACACATTTGACACTTACTGGTGATGTGATGTTATCACCATATATGTGTGTATCATGTGATGACATTGCTCATACTCCATGTGGATGTTGTCTTGACATGGGCATGTCTGTTTGCCTGTACTGGTGTCTTTACCTATTAGCACATGCCTGGATGTGTTCACATTAATGCAATAGACCTTAATGCTGTGTATATGTCACATATATAGTCATACACAGCCTTTAGGGATGCGTCCTTTGACCCTGCAGACTTGCTCATAAAATGTTTTACATGTATGTGTTTTGTCATATACATCTACATGGCACTGTACAGCTGTGTAGCATCCTGCCATGTATTGCCTGTGTTGCACATGTGAAACACATGGGACAATAGCTAGCCTGATGGTATTTGCAGGGTTGGATATCAACTATAGCATGCATGGTCATAGTGAACTAGTAGGCTATATGCCCTGGGCCATTTATGAGCCTAGGCAGAAAGGTTACCTAGCTGTAGCCAACAGACAGGTAAATTTCAGTGGCCAGTTCAAGCAGTGTCACAGAACTGATCCACAGGGTTACTGATATATTTGGCATGCGGTCATCACAACTGATCCACAGGGTTACTGATATATTTGGCATGCGGTCATCACACTATGTCACAGAAGGGGTGATGTGCAGCTTTGCTGGGCAGGGATGCATAGTATGGCAAGAGTATGTAAAGTGTATGGGACAGAGATCTTTCAGGCATGTTGTGATCCTTGTACTAGAAAGGTAGATGTCCATGAAGTATGTGTTTATTTGGAATCAGGATGTGTTAAGTGCAGCATGTCCAACATCTCTGGGTTGAGCATGGCTTTATTCAGGGTAGGCTGCATGCTACATAGTGGAGCTAGGGATGGGGAAGGGCAGTGTAGTCCATCTACACATGGGCAATAACCCTTAAAGGAAATATGTGATCTATTATGGGTCACAAGAGTGTTGAGTATGGCTGAACAATTATTTCTATATTCATGGATGGCACCATGTCATGATTAGGGGTGCCACATATGACTACCTGACTGGTGTGGTGAAGTAACTATCAAAGGAAAGACTACTGTCCAGCTGCATCCCATACACACACAGTTGCCATTACATTGGCCGCTGCCTAGGTGGTAGTTCATGGGTACAGGGTTTTTAACATAGGGGATGACAATGCAATACTTAGCTGTCAGATTGTGGCCATACGTCACACACCACACATCTGACACACAAAGGCCCTTCTGTATGTTGAACGCAGCACACATTGAGTCAACTATTACTCTTAGTTCATAGTCATTTGCAAACATCAATAGGCAGATGCCTTCTGTGTTAGTCTGTGTGGTATAGATAACAAAGAGGGGGGAGTACCAGGACTGAACCCTGTATTACTGTGGCTGGCACTGGTTTAATGTGTGTGTATTAGTCAGACACCTTCTGTATGTTGGTTCTGCCAGCAGTCCAGTTGCCAACCACTCCTGTGACATAGGAATATACACCTAGTTTACTTAGTATAGCCAGAACACAGTATGGATGATGGTGTCCTAAGACCTGGCAAGGTCATGATATGCTATGTGAATCAACCTTACTGTCATCTACATCTGTACTGAGTACATCAAACAAGTTTCACAGTTCATGGCCTTACAGACCAGACTCAGCAGGGTAGTAGTGCACTATTTCCCATTATCAATGGTGTCTCCCCCTTTGTGGGGTGTGATAACTGTTGCTGTGCACCATTCAGTGTGTACACAGCCTGACATGGAGCTATGATTGAACATGATGTGTATGTGGAGAGCTGATTGTTCTTATATTTGTGTAGGATACACTCTGGGATGTTGACAGGTCCCCTGAAAGCTGTATGTATGGCTTTAGAGAGTACAGCTTGTACCTGCATAGTTGTTATTACAGGGGCTCTGTAGTGTACATGGATATATAACTATGTGTACCTGTTGGGGGGTGGGAGTGGGTTTAGGTTCTCCAAGACCCTATCTGGATGAACAGGTGCTATTTCTGTAGGTGCAGTACTTCCCATGCCATAGTGCTGTGCAGCATGGCAGGTCTTGTTGTTGCCATTATGACTGATGACACAGCTATAGAATGCTCTGTGGTTGGCCTCATAATATGTGGCTGATTAGTTTCACAGTAGCTTTGTGTGGTTTTATATGGTGTATCTGCATCTTACTGAGGCTGACCAGGGATCACCTACACTCATGTGTGTTCACTCTTGCAACAGTTACTACCTTCTGTGGTACAGTTTAAAGCATGGTACCACCAGTTTGCCTTCTTGTTTGTGTTTGGTTGAATCTTGGTTCTGTTTCAATGGCACAACCACTGCACGTATGTGACTGCTTAAGGTTCATTTGTATAGGATTCAGCATTAGCACATGCATTGTCCATCTGCATGGGTGCCATGACAGTCACCACTTTGCTCTTAGGAAGCATAACATTGGCTTTGGAGACTGACTATGTGTAGCATACTGTTAGCCCTGTTTGTGTGACTATTGTGATCCAGGTCATTGGGGTTGATGGAATCCAACATGCATTGAGCGCAGGTGTTGGTACATGAGGAGTCTTCCCAGTTCATAATGGAATAGTTGAGAGTAGCCATTATTATGGTTTTCTGTCTCAAACCTAATCTTCCCCATTACAGCACATTATGACAGTTGGGAAATCTGCGGCATGGTGGGTGATCTGTCGCAAGGTGGAATTTGAATTCCACTTTGGCACAAAGTAGTTGCTCAGCATAATGCATCTGAAGTTATGGAAGTGCGACTAGCATGGGGGTGTACATATCCTTCAGGAATATGGACACACCTGCGGCCCGTGTGTTTCAATAAAGGATAATGGGCAAGAGGTGAGGTATGTGTTATAACACGGTCATGCAGGTGTGCTCTCCAGAGCACTGAAACATGTCTCAGCCACTGTACAGATATGTTCTCCATGTTAGGGATTGACATATGTGAGTCCATATAATGTTTCTGACATGTATCATTGAATAGCGAGAACTGCAGTTCATTGCTTGGCTGTCCCTGTAACAGCAGTGGACCTTCACATGAACTATGCATAATGAAGGCCTATAGGGGAAGCATGAGCCCTAGCCAGTATCCAGATTCCCAGGGGTGACAGGTGCAGGCCCTGTCTGGCAAAGCATCATAGTCTGTGAACCATGTTATCCCAAGCAGACAGATACTGGATACCCTTTGACTTGCACCACTACAGTAGACAATTGTGGAATACAATCCTTTTGTCCCTGTACTGCAGTATCATTCTGGCCAATGGCAGAATGCTACCCAGACCTTGGGACATGCCTGCATGGGCTACAAGACCTGACAGTTCCTACATGTGTTTCCATGCAGTCCAGGCTACTGCGTCACAGGTCCTGCAGAACAACATGAAATATGCCAGAGCCATGTGTAAAGTTCAAAAGGTGGTCTGAGTGTATGGGTATGTGGCTAATCATGGCAGACAGGCAGCTAACAGTATGTATGCCCTCATATAGGTTAGTGTGTAACATAGTGCTAGAGTTTGCATTCACAAATGAGTACTGTTGGGCATGTTTCCAGCCACATGTTCTGAGGTGTGGCACAATTATGCAAACTATGACATACAGTTTGTATATTTCATTGTCTGTCTATTCCAGCTTGGGAGGTCACTTGTTTGGCCAGATACTTAGAAGCATCTGTGAATGTGTGTGATTTCTGGTAGTGTGTGGGGTGTCCTTACTGTGTTCTGGTAAGGGTATGTGTTGGTGGTGATGATGAGATGCATGTGTTAACCTACACCTCATGACTGTCCAGTCCAGTCATGGCTGTAGACTGGACTGCCTTCCAGCTTACCCCTGTAGCTGCATCCCAGACAATGTGTGGGGTGGGGTGTTAGGTGGGTTTGGCAGTGTACATGGCATAGAGATTACATTCCCCCAGGATGGCCACATACACAAAGCTGACATTAGTAAACACCAGTAGCTGACTAGTGGACATGCCTGTATGACCATTCAGTACTACAAGTACCAAGTACTGTATTTAGTTTACTTATTGCTTATGAAGATGCTTTAGACAGTGATGCTCACGTGTAAATATTTGTGTTATGGATGTGACAACACTGGCTATTACGGAAACATTGTAGCTACCTTTAGCAGCAATCCTCCTTTGAGGAGCACATCACATCCTGATAGTTGATTACAGATGATGCAAGTGTCTACAGGTTTGTTACCTTTTCTGGGTATATACTCACATATCCACCAGGACAATGATCTCTGTTGGGCACAGACACCCACTCCCCAAACAGAGTCATGTATCAATAGACTCTGATGCCACTATCACCATGATCAGGATATAATCAGATAGTGTAAGCCATCACCTATGAAGCAGCTATTACACATGGGCAGCAGTTTCCTACACCGTACACTCCTACTGCAGATGTTACACTGGAGTTAAAGACTATATGCAACCTTTTTCATTACCAGTACTGTGCACTACCTTGCATACACTATGTGCAAGTGGCTGTTAGGTTGGCAATGAGAGGTTAGGCTACACAAACCTGGTAGTTCAACCAAGTGAGTCTCTACTCTCAATATCCACTCTATGTAGGTGTGCACATAGCCATTTGGCCCAGCCCTGCAACAAGGGTCACTACACATTTGCATAACATGTACACATGTACAGCTGTTATTGCTTGTAAATGATACTAGAGAGGTCCAGCCCTGTAACAAGGGTCACTACACATTTGCATAACATGTACACATGCACAGCTGTTATTGCTTGTAAACGATACTAGAAAGGTCCAGCCCTGTAACAAGGGTCACTACACATTTGCATAACATGTACACATGCACAGCTGTTATTGCTTGCAAATGATACTAGAGAGGTGGATATTATATGTGTTATGTGCATGGATAGTTACTTAGCTCTTCCAATTATCTTTGCTATCATGCTGCTAAACTGTCAGATGAATACAAGTGATATGTATCCTGTTATTGAGTATTGTAATTGCCAATAGATATAACTACTGTTTGCATAACACAACAGAAATGCTATGTAGACTGGAATACAGATCTGCCTAAAATACTGTACATTACACAGTTATTGGCACAGTATCCGACAATGCAAACCATATTTGCACAGTAAGCCCACCTTTGACATGTTCATCTTACTTATACACCCATACATATGTCTACTGTTACAATATATCGACATATACTATCCCCTGTTATAGCACATACTTGATGGACCAACCCTGACACTGACAGTGGCTGGAAGCGAATTGGTGAATTCCAAGCCCATATCATCCCTTGTGGTGTATGAGGAGTTTGCCTTGTGACCTTCAGCAGTACACACATAGAATACTGCAAGCATTACTACTGCTCAACAATACATCACTACAAGATAGCTATTTCCACTATATGCATTGATTACACTGTAATTCTTACAGAACAGGTACTACATACACAGACATACTACATGTTATACATACCTTCTTAGTAATTAGAGGTGTTATTGACTAGTATAATACTCGTTTTCGGTTTGTCTTTCAGTGTTTTGTACTATTCTACAGGTAGATACAGATGGTTTGAATGTGTGACAAGGCAAACTTTTATAGTTACAGATCAGTAACATGTGCTATCCCGATAACCAGTCGGTGTTCCTAAGTAGCTAATTACATGCACATCAGCTGCGCTGCTACTGCCTTAGCCAATACCATGGCAACAGTGGAGTATAACTGATTACTCCCCTTGGGCATTGTCCCTTTGCCTTACTTGTGAGGAATACAGTCTGGAAGTGTTGTTTGAAATCTATTGCAACAGCTGTATGGAGATGAACAGTAATATATTGACTGTAATGCCTAGAGGATTTGGTCTAAATGTGAGTACTGCTGTTATATTTCTGAACATTGCTAATTGTGCAGGGTTTGTCTGTACCTAATACTTCTGCATATGTTTCAGACTGGCCAGGATGTTTGACCAGCTCAAGGCTACATAGCTATGCATATAATGTTAGGGGGTTTACAGTGTGCTTACCAGACATCTTTAGTTTGGTGTTAATGTGTATCATACTGTGCTGATAATCAATACTCGGGAACACTTCCTGGTGTTCGAACCTTTCAACCCTCTGAAACGGGATTAGTTCATACAAACCCTGTAACATCAGCAGCTGTTCAATTGTATAACAGCAATTATTTCACATAGGGCCATGTTAGTGTGTCTGTGTCCAGGTATGTTAAGGTTTCAGCAGATGTTGTACAGTAGTTGAATAATTGGTTATGGTATGACAGTATGTATTGATGTAAGTATTTTGAGTGTGGGGGGAGATGTTGGTGGGTGTACATAGCAGATGCAGGTGTGTAGGACCCCTTTTATACAACTTCTATATGTGTGTGGGTGTTCTTTCCCTATGTGAACACCTATCCTTTAGTGGACTAATGCTATGGTAATTGCAGGCTGATTCATTAAGGCACTGTTAAATGTTTCCTGTATAGCATGCAGGTACTGTTAGTCCTTGAATCCTTTTGGCAATACATTGGAATGTAATAATGTTTTGCTAAATGAAAGCTGTCTGTGTATTTCTGCCTTGGATATTTGCAGTAATTGCAGTTGTGTTGGTGACTGTGTCCATAGAACATATTTGTAATAGTGTATTGGCATATACTCTTCATATGTTATGTTCATATTGTTTGGGGGCAGAATGTGTGATTGCTATGGTCCATGTTATACTCAGATATGAACACTTCAGATGCTTATACGTTTATCTGTACCTCCATAAATGTGTAGATGTTTTTAACCTATCTATTTATCTATATATATATATATATATATATATATATATATATATATATATGTAGATCTGTATATATCAACATGTCTCTATGTATCTCTCTCTCTCTCTCTCTCTCTCTCTATATATATATATATATATATATATATATATATATATATGAGCATACACCTTTCATTGGGTACATGGCGGGTTGTCCTATTTCAACACATTCCTCCCTTTTGTGTTTTAACCTGTCTGCATACACAACAGGCATAGTTACATCTCAGGTAGCTTAATGGTAGATTACTCTGAGGATGGAGTACATGGTTGCAGGTTCTAATCCTGGAAGGTGTTATTGTTTTGCCTCTTAGAGTAGGCACTGGTAGGGAAAGTGCGAATAACGCACATTTAAGCGGTTGTAAGCAGGTTTGCCCATGGTCTGCGCAATGTAAAGCAAAGGTTAAACCTGTGAAGCGCTTCTCCATTTAACCGTGTTTAAGCGCCACTTAACCGTCATGCAAACACATGCAAACCCACTTACAACTGCTTAAAAATGCTTTAATCCACCTGCATCCAACAGCCCTTATTCTACTCTCAAAATAACTTAACAGCCCTTGAACACGGGATCATGAACACCACAGTCACTGACTTTACCACTAAGGCATCTGAGATATGTGCAAATGTTATGGTGTTTAGAATCTACATTTTACTACAGGCATTCCTCACTACTGAAAACAAATGTGACAGTCAGTTGGTGTACATATGTCTGATACATGTTAATGTTCATATGTTTGTGAAATTAGGTGTTGCAATGTGACATGACAGGGTGTATTGTGAATGAGAAAGGTTCTTGTTTTGTGTCCTTTTTATATTGCTCCCATACTCCATGTATACCCCTCCAGTTCACTTACTGAACATCCGACCCAGGCTCTCCTTGATGCATGATTTCATCACCCATCATTCCTCCCCACCCCAATCTTCATATACACAACAACCATCCCTTCTATGGTGAATTAGGTTAATATTAATAGTTATAATACCAGAGCATGTGTTTTGTGTACATTTCAATTCCTTTGGATTGCTTCTGTGTCACGAAGTGTGTTCATAGATGTTTATATATATAGCTATTGATGTAACTGTATATATATATATATATATATATATATATATATATATATATATATATATATATATATATAAAACCAGTCAACAAAAAGGCAACCACACCTCTATAGGCAAATGCTACGCTGGATAAAGCACCAAAAACAAGTAATATAATAGCAAGAACACCAGCAATAGCAACCATGCATCTATTTCATCTGTATTTTCCAGGAAAGGCAAGCCACAGATAATTCCATGCCTCAACGGTATACAAAGCGACTCAGAAGACTCGAAAATAGAATAAACCAAGTTTAATGTAGAGTGCACTTAGTCAATGGTAAGCGCTTTCACAACAGCTTCATCAGACCATGGTCTGATGAAGCTGTTGTGAAAGTGCTTACCATTGACTGAGTGCACTCCAATTTAAACTTGCTTATTTTATTTTCGAGTCTTCTGAGTCGCTTTATATACCGCTGAGGAGTGCAATTATCTGTGGCTTGCTTTTCCTGAGAAAACAGACGAAATAGATGCATGGTTGCTATTGCTGATGCTTTGTTATATATATATATATATATATATATATATATATATATATATATATATATATATATATATATATATTTATATCTATGTGCAGAGATCACTGATGTGTATATATATATATATATATATATATATATATATATATATATTTTGTATTAATATGTAACAGTAATACATATGTAGACTTGCATGTGCTGGTTCACAAACTACAGCACATTACAATGTACTGTACATATGTACACAAAGTGACTGTCCATTTGTGGTCATTGCAGTGAAATGCATATGGTATAAGGTGTAGTCTAAAAAGCATGAAACATATATACACCTCAGATGGCTTAGTGGTAAGTCCCATGACTATAGTGTGCATGGTCCAGGGTTCAACACCTGTGATGTTTAAAAATGTTTTTTACTCCAGAGTAAGGCTCATTTAAGCAGTTGTAAGCATGTGTTTGCGTGACATTATAGGAGAGGTTAAACACAGTTAAACAAACTTTGTAATGTATAACCAGTGTGAGCAAACACGGCCACATTCTCTAATTACTCAGGATATATACATTCAGTGAAGTAACATCTCACTATGTGCTTACATAACATTACATTCTCTGTTGACTGTACTCTCCAGCATACATGGGTTTATATGGGTGTTTCGAATGTTTATTATACAGACAATTACTACCTATATATGCAAGTTGTGGTTAAGGTATACTTTTTAACATGATAAATATCCCTGACTTTATTGGGATTGGGACCTCAAATGCACAGATACTATGCAGATGCTGTAACCATTACACTATTGGCAATAACGTTGCTTCCGCCTATATCCTATTTAGATGATTTCTATGTGTAAGCTAGGCTAAGCAAAGGGCAGCGGCCCCCAAACCCACTGAGCTTCACTTACTCTTGAAGTAACAACGTATGACACATGTAATGTGAGACAATAAATTGCATTCCTAACTACATTAGGCATAGCCCCTCACTGACACACTTCAAGGGAAACCTTGTTGTGTGAATGGGTAACAGAATATACACCCTCGGGTTCATGTGTCCCAAAACCATACAGCCAGGGGGTGGGGGAGCCCATCCAGTTTGATAGCTGCAAGACCTGTTGGGGAAATTGAATGGTGTTGAATTGTCACATTAACATGTTCTCTTTAGATCACTAAGTTCCCCTGTCACCCTCCACCCCCCAGTCTTCAACAGCTTCCGGCAACTCTGCCTGGAATTGCTACATTGGCTATGCTTGACAGAGGCTCAGTTACTTCATCAATGGTGCGGAGAAAGCCAACACACTGTAGCTATGCTTCTAATTGCCCTTGGGCAGATAAGTAGTAGGCTATCTGTGAACCTCCAAAGTGCAGGCCATCAGAGATAATATGTGAATAAACAGACTTTCAGATCACAATATACAGTGAGAAATCACCATGTAGTCAGGAAACAGTTGAGTACAGCAAGAACATACAGAACACTGATACTTAATCACTCCAAAAGCCTATCTTGGAAGCTAGAAGACTTGTATAAGTTTAAGGCTTTCTATTGCTTACCAGTAGGTTACCTACAGGAGAGATGAGAAACAAGCACAGATGGGAATCATGCATGCAACAAGTTATTGGCGCCCCCATGTGCCTTTTTTAGGAGAGTCTCAAAGGTGAATACATGCTCTGTAAACAGCACAATAGCAGAATCAATGAGGGTTATGCTACTCAACACCAGGGGTTGTGATCACAACATGCATGCACTCACAGCACTCCTCAGGATGGACAACGTCAACATCTGTGTAGTAACTGAGACCTGTCTTAAGGCTCCTGAGAGCACACCAGCACTACCAGACTACAACCCATACCACACATTCTGGCCACAGAAAATGCACTGACACAGACATGGAGGGGGTGTATCCATATTCATCAGGGATACTTACACCTCCAGGTTAGTGGGGCAGCATGATACCTCTGAGATCATCCATGTGCAGCTAACATCAATCACAACTACAATGTAAACTGTGGCCTGCTACAGATCACCCTCCATGACCCAAGAACACCACATCACCTACCCGGAGACAGTGGAGAACATGATATTCCTACTGCACACCCTGTCATTGGTCGATGTCAACTACCCTACCATTAACTGGAAAACTTGCTCATGTACTCACTTCCAGGCCCAGCACTTCCTGGAATTTATCACCTCATATGCCCTGTATCAGGTGGTAACCTCCCTAATGAGGGGTGGAAACATACTAGAAGTGGTCATCACCAACATGGGCAACAGGTGCACAACAGCAGAGGTTAAACGGTCACTGGTTAGATTTGACCATGAACTATTCACTGTTTCCACACCCAAACATCTCCCCCACCCACAGAAACCATAGTGTATACCTTTCCTACAGCTAAATTTACACTACTAGAGACAGGGGTGGGGGGGGTTTGCAGCCCCCACACTAAGGGGAAACACTGCTCAAGATACAGACAGATTTACAAATGCAATCTATAAGCACCTACATGGATGTATGGATCATGCCATCACTGGTAAATCTAGACACACTCCTCCTAGACAAGGTCACTAGTCTGGTGGACCCCTGCAATAAACAGGCTATACTACAGAAGTAGGTCAGTGTTCCAGACAAACAGCAAATCCCACAAAGGTCAGACATCTGTGATCACTATTAGTATGATATGTAGACCATCCAAGGCTAACATCAACAGGAAAATACGCAAGGATTCAAAAGATAACCACAAAGCCTTCTTTGGCTATGTCAAGGATTTAACTGGTGACACACAGATTTGCACTGTGTCGGTGAAATATAGCACAAAATATGCCGACCCTACTGATATCGCCAACATCCTTGCAGATACATTCAGTGCATACTTCACCCCCTAAAGAGCCCACAACACTACCTGAAAGGTAGAGTATCCCACACATCAGAGACACACAGGTGGAAATGGCCCTCTCTAACAGCAGAACACAATGTCAGTGGAGGCAGATGTTGTCCCAGACTGCATCTTGCAAACAGTACAAGACAACCTGACCCCCCTCCACCTAATTAAGCTTTTCAACCTCAGCCTCTCCACAGGCTACATGCCCATACAATGGTGCGTAGCAATGGTTATTCCACTCCACCAAGGTGGAATCACAACTGACCATGGTAACTACCATCCCATAAGACTGACTAGCCTGGTCTGCAATGGTATGGAGTGTATTCTCATGGCACTCATTAACCAAGACATTGGTAACCTCCAAACACGTGAGCCAACCCAGATCAGCTTGGTTGAGTGCAGTTCATGCCTACTGAACCTGTTTGACGTCTTACATACAGTCACCAAGACATTAGATGAGGGCAGAGGTGGTTCACAATACTACCTGGACCTCACCAAGGCTTTTGACACCATGCCCCACTCAGGTATTATTGATAAACACACCAGCCTGTACATACACCCACACATCACAGGTTGGGTTGCCAATGGGCTTACAGACAGAACCCACATGGTACGACTAGCGGTCTCCAGGTCCAACTCTTGACCAGTCATGACTGGTGTCCCACAGGACTCAGTCCTTGGAGCCCTACTGTTTGGCATATACTTCTCAGAGGTACAGGCAAACACAGGTGGACTACAGCAGACCATGTTTGGCAATGACTGCGAACTTGGAGCCATGATTGATAGTCCAGCTGACACAGACATCCCTCAAGGGGCCTCACAGAGACCGACACAGGGTGTCAAAGTCATGGTCTCCAGCTAAGTGCCACTAACTGCATAGTCATTCCATTGTGGAATATTAAGCACCCACATATTAACACATAAGTGGCAGCCACTTTAATACGGACGAGGTAATGGGGTATCTGGGGACTAAGATAGATAGTGATCTCTCCTTTGACAATCATATCTCCAAAGTAGTTAGGGCATCCTTTTATGTAGGCCATCCGATTACTAAAGGGTTCCCATCTACACATACCGGGGTTACAGTGCCCTGTTACTCATCACTCATCAGTCTCATCATAGGGTATAATAACCCATTTGGGATGTACCTCAGAAGACACTTCCAAAAGCTGGAAGGTCTACGAATGTACCTCGCCAAGGGGATTACTGGCCTCAAACATATGCCCTATGCAGCCAGACTGAATAAACTCCTGCTTTACTCAGTGGAATCACGTTTACCCAGAGATGATCTCTGCTGGCCAACACAGCCATGTCGAACTCAGGCTTAATGGGTATGCTCCACCTATGGGAATTCATGTCACAGTGAGCCACACACTGTAGTGAGCTGAACTTTGCCACAACAATAACTGGAAGATGCTGGAGAGATGGATTCCTGTCACAGACACTCCCCATACTTTGGAACAACATCCCTAACTACATTATACAGAGCCCCTCACTAACATTCTTCAAGAGAAACCTTGAAGAGTGGATGGGGAACAGTAGATACACCCCAGGGATCCCGCATCAATGGGGTGGCAAAAGCTGACAAATTTTGGCTAGGCTTATGAATGGCCTCTGCCAGTTGGCCAAGTACCCACCTATGAACCTATACATACAGTATCAGCACATGCTGATAGCTTAATGTACTGTTCAGGTGTTGACTTACCTTGTGCCAATGGCAGTTGTGTGTGCAATAGTTGAGGGCTGCCTATGTTACATGCACACAGTAGACTGCCTAAACATGACAATTTACAGGTAGTTCATTGTCTGAGTACCTCTGTGCCTGTGGGGCCCTTGGCAATGGTGGAGGGCTGTGAGGGCCTTCATCATTTTGTCCCTGCTGCAGCTGTTTCCACAGGATTATATTGTGTAGCATGGCAGATACTATGAAGATGTGGGCACACGTGCCTGGAGAGTACTGCAAGGCTCCACCAGATATGTCCAAGCAATGGAACCGTGATTTCAGCATCCCAAATACATGCGCTATGATGATTCTGGTTTGTGCATGTGCCTCATTATGGTGTTCCTCCATGGGTGTATGTGCATTTCTGATGGTAGTCATCATCCACGGTTCCAGTGCATAGCTAGCATCCCCCACCAGGTGGCCATTTGGGATGCCCCCCCTGGCAAATACCTGATACAGCTGTGAGGCATACCAGATGTGGGAGACATGTGATAGCTTCCAGGGCTGCCAGCACACACATCCATGATAATGCCCTGGGCATTGCACATAACCTGGCAGTTGATGGAGGGGAATCCCTCACGGTTTATGTAGCGTCTACCCTGCTCACCCGGTGGTGACTTGATGTGTATGTGCATGCAGTCTATTGCACCCAGTACCTCTTGGTATTCTGCCACATGGTGGAAGAGATGCATATTGCTGGCTAACTCCTCCTGCGTTTGGGGGAAGTATATGTGCTCGTTGGCATGTTTAACATGGCATCCAGGAACTGGTGTAGGACCCTGAATGCTGATGCCTGTGAGATACCCATGATATCCCCAGTTGGTCTTTGAAAGGTACCTGTAGCTAGTATTCTCATGCTTACACATACCTTCATATCCACTGGGATGGGTTCCCCTCTGTTTGTTCTGGCTCTGAGGCATGGCCATCACAGCTCCACAAGTTGCTGTAGGATGTCCCTGTACACCCTGTAACTATCTCCAGATCATGTAGCCCCTGGTAGGTTACCCTGGGTCTGAACACTCTCCTCCTCCTCTGGTGCCTGAGGTGGTTGTGTGCATCATCCTCCACACCACCTTCAGTCTCCAACACATGCTGGTGGATCAAAGCTAAGGCAGCCCCTAACATGTACATACTAAATGTTCCCCATCTGTATACACCACTGGTGCAAAGTTTATGGGAATACACAAATGTGTGTGAGGTGCTTTCACACTTTATACTATTGTATTATGGATGCTGCTGATGTCATTGGGTGTGTATGAGCTATTCCAACTGCAGAGTATCTTAATTATATGTTTTACAATGAGCACTGCAAGTGTGGGGCCTTTACTGTGGAGTTATGCTTGCCTGCCTTGATTAATCTGTTGCCCTTTAATTCACTTTTAAACCTGGATCCCCTCCCATTATCAAGCATGCATCCACCTGCCATCTTTCTTGTTTTGTACTTTCCCTACCCAGTCATGGCAAAATGTGTCTTGTAACTGATATACTGCAAATCGGCTTTGTTCTGCTTTGACACTTTACTGTTTTCTTTGCAGTACAGCCCCTCCCTTTTCCTGTTCTACAGGTAGCTGCTTGCAGCCTTGTTAGTTGTTGTCAATAGCCCACTGTAGGCTCCTAGGTGTTAATTAGTCATTTGTACTCCAATTTCCCTGCTGCAGCATTTCCTTATTTCTTTCCTATATCCTTCCTGTTTTAGCTGCAGTGCGTGCCGCACATACCCGTTTACCAGGTTTATGCGCGTTTTCATCTCCATTCACATGCATACTTGGTTACCTTGTGTACTCTCAGCTAAGCAAAGCTATGGCCAGTTCAACACACCCCTATCCTGCAGCTTTGCTTAGCTAGGGGCAAACAGGTTTAGCATTGCTCCAATATGCTTACAGCAATGGTGACACACCCCTCTCTTGATGTCATCTTTATCTTAAGGGCACACCTTGGTGTTATAATGATACGCTGTGAAGTGCATCCTTACACCAGCGGGGAATCTGTGATTCACTATTACTCCTCTCATTTGCATGGCATTGCCTACTAATTCCTAGCTACCGTGCATAACATTGTCAAAGCCCCTTAGCAACCCTTGCGCCATAGTATGGTGTAGAATGCCTGCCATTGACTATTATGGGGAAATCATGATATGTGTTACATTGCAGTTTTATTCTATATTTTTATATTTTCCTTGCGATCCCCTTTGCGCACTGCTGCCCTGCGCTTCCACGTTGCGATAGTACGACTATATATATAAAATGTTAATTTTATATTTTGTACATGTTTTTTTATGCCAATGGCTATATATTAAGCCATTGGCACATATTAACAATTTAATACATGTGTTTGGTCAGCTGTCATGTCACCGATTTTATGTTTGCAAAAATATATACCGTTTTCTATAGTTTACATTTCTGCATGCTTACACTATGCCTGCACCACTTCCTGGATCGCTACATACCTTCATTTGCATGCTACACTGCTGCATATGGGGTAATTAGCATACAGGGCCTGAGAGCTGTGCGGGCGTAGCGTATGCAGGTAGTGCACGTGGGAACAGCTCATACCTGGATCACTCGGCAGCCATATTTCGTGTTGGAACGCCAACATTATGCCTGCACCTGGTGCAAGCTTTATGAATCCCGGGGATAGTCTTTTAATTTTTAGAATTTCTCCATATGGCAGAGCTTCTACTGTATCTGCGGGATGACAACTATTCGCATAAAACATGTGACTAGGCTTATCAAATTTTCTGTATATTTGTGTTCTTATCTTTCCATCTATCATCCCTTCTAATGTTAAATCCAAGTAAATAACTCTATTACTTTCTTGCAAACCACCATATTTAATTAGGAATCTATTATTATTCAAATATTCAATAAAGGTATTTACTTCATTTTTCTCACCTTTACAAATGAACATAAGATCATCTATGTATCTAAAATAATTCACGACATATTTCTTGTAAAATGAACTTCTGTAAATATGACTGTAGTCAACCAAAGCCATAAAAAGGTTTGCATACACGGTGGCAAAAGCTGCCCCATCGCCGTTCCTTGTAACTGCTGATGTAATTTGCCATTGAATTCAAAGATATTGTTGACCAAGCAGAAATGTACTAGTTCCTTAATGTACTGAGTTTTAGGGCTATCCCTCATAAAATAGCTTAATGCCTCCATGCCTAAATGATATATACTGGTATACAGACTGGTCACGTCTATTACCAGAAAGTACATGTCTGATTGTCAGCATACCTGTTTCAATTTCTCTAGTAAATCAAAAGAATCTTTAATATGCGCTGGCAATTTAACCACTGTTTTAGTTAAACATTCATACAGAAAACAGCCCAAATTATGTGTGAAATAACCAGTAGCTGACACTATTGGTCGTCCTGGGGGATGAGTAATATTTTTGTGTATTTTAAGAACACAATAAAATCTGGCAATAATACTTTCTTTACTGGTGAATTTTTCATCGACATCTGTTTTAGAGAAATAATTTTAATGCATTAACTTATATAATAATCACTCATAATCATTAATTGCCTGTAAATATTTTGCTTCTTGCACTAAGAAATATACATCTGTGTTATTTAATGGTCCTGTAAACTACAATCAGTGCAATGTACCATTACACCATCTGAGCACTATGAAATAGTGATAATGTTTCCAAACATATCAGTTAGTACAGTCATTCAACAGTAGGGAAAAGAGTATGTAGAATGTCAAGTTCTCTATATATACATGTATATATGTATGGAGATGCATATATGTGGACAAATCTATACATAATATATATATATATATATATATATATATATATATAGAGAGAGAGAGAGAGAGACAGATTTACATTTATATCTACATATATGCATACACACACACACACACACACACATATATATATATATATATATATATATATATATAAAGGTGAATACATACATACACACATATATATATATATATATATATATATATATATATATATATATATATATAATTGCATAAATATATAACAGCTACAAACACATGCAATCTGAGGGTCATGCTGCTGCACCCTAGAAGTTTAAATCTGAAAATGCACTCAATGGAACAATGACATCTGTGCTGTAACAGAGACCTGGTTAAAGGCAGCAGGAAGCACCCCTGCATTACCAGCCTATAACTCATTTTTTGGCTGCAGAACCCAGACTGAAGCTCCAAAGGTGGTGGTATTTCCATATTCATCAAGGATGCACACACCAACATTATGCATTACAGATCCTGCAGGTGTAGCTAACATTGGGTAAGACAGTGGTTCAGGTTGTAGCCTGCTACAGGTCCCCAAACATGTCTCAAAACTCACACAGTGGTGAGGACAGAACATTGTGTATTATTGGGGTTAGTACTGTAAATGTGCAGACATGCTGTATCCATCCTGTACCAAGGCCACATGTGAGTCTGCTGACAATAACTTCCTCTCACAACTACCTAGGACCCTCTGGTCTGCATAAGGGACAGCAGCCAGAAGTTGACATTGTTCTGTTGTTGCCTGGCAATAGCTCAGACATGTGAAGGGCATGCAATTTACCATGCACACAACTATCAGTAATAGCTATATTGCTCTATGTAATAGCTATATTGCTTTATGTGCATGTTCACTTGTGGTAGGGTTAACTGCATTGCATCACAGTGGTCACCACTGGGGACTATCTGATGTGAAGTCAACATTCCTGTAGCATACTTCACACCCTGTCAGTGCCAAGACAACTGGACAGAGGCCAGCAAAATTGGCTGGACAAATGGCCTAAAGTAGGGACATGTGTGACACATTAGTGGTATACAGTGGATATAAATTGTGTACACACCCCTGTTAAGATGCAAGGTGTTCCTGTTACATACACACTAAGACCACAATATGTCAGTCCACACCTCTTCTAGCCTTTAATGTGACCCTAACATGAACAGTTCACTTGTAAAACCAAGCATCCGGACTCATATATTACACATACAAGGCTGGCCACCTGTGAGGGTGGCAGATGTCGTATCAACATGATGTTTCAGTCAGGTATGATACTTCATGCTGCCATATGTGTCAGTACACTCACTGTGGCCTATTTGGCTACAGTATCACATACATGGGCATTGTTAAGGCACACAGACCACTTCTGACCATGTATAGGTTACAAACATCTGGATATTCCAGACACATCTGTACAGAGGACTGTACAATGGTTTAACTTGCTGCATGTGAGGAAGATGCTGTTATCACACTATATAAAGTAATGGCAGTGGGAGGTGGTCACCAGACGTGTATGGTACACACAATAAAATGGTATAAGCCACACAAGATATGATCATCACAAGCACACAGAGTTGCTAGCATTGGGATTAGAACTCCTGCCTACTATAGTGCTACATACACAGAGCTTATATATTTTTCCAAAGGTATTTCTAAGGTGAATGACATCAATAGGACTACTACATTGGGGCGAGGGGAAGTGTAAAGGTTAGTGTACACACACACACACACACACACACACACACACACACACACACACACACACACACACACACACACACACACACACACACACACACACACACACACACACACACACACTTGCCAGTATTGGGATTAGAAGAACTCCTTCCTATCCAGTTATGTCTACTATAGTGTTACGCAGTTACCACATGCGCTACATAGCTTGCAGAATTTAAAGTATTACAGGTGGCTGAAAGTCTGCCTTCAGTTCCACACTTACATCGTGATAGTTCTTTCAGTCTTACACTTCAAATAGCATTATGGCTTGGCACTTCACCAGGTTATTTTATCAAGAAGTGTGGCACACCTGGGAGCCATCAGCAGTACTCGTTCATCACAGAAGTAGCCCCAGTACTTATTAGTTATGTCCACCCCTACTGGCATGATTGAAGGGCATTTCTCTGTGCTTTCACCCATTAACCCGGTGCATTTGTCCATTCTGAGGCACTGTTGCAACTACCTCATGTTCACAGACAACCCTCCCCTCTAAACTCCAATCACTCAAACCTGTGAGAGTTACCCGTATCTCACCCAATGTGGACATATGCACTCTCCATGAAGGACTGGACTAGTGAGTCAAGATGATAAGATCAGTACCTGCACCACACCATGTGGAACACATAGCTCACCATGACACCCACTTTGACAGCCATGACATACAGTGAAAAGCCACAGACCCACCTTCACAGAGGCACTCAATGGACATTTACCCAAATAGCAGAGACCAGCAAGACAGACACCCACTCAGACACCATGACATGGCACATGCCAAGGGACACATATTTAACCTACACAGTGTGCCCCTCCACCTAAGCTTCTAAAGCTAACCACCTTGCACAATACAGTGATCATGGGTAACTCAAAACTGAGGCACACACATATCCCACTCACTAAGTTGAACATGGAGCAAGTAACAGCCAAAGATCTATCATATGCCAACCAACCAGGCATGGCACTCCACCACAACTACGATTATCACTCTGTATCCATGTGGGTGTGAATGACTTGGGACACACCTACCTGGACTACATGACAAGAGACATGGTTGAACTCTCTGATTATGTGGTCCAGGCAGGTGTGACAGTATCCCTCAGCAGTGTGCCACCATCAACCAGAATGATGCTGCAGTACTATCAACAGATGATTAACTGCAACATTGGCTTACGTGTTTTGTATCATTCTCAGGGGATCCAGTACCTCTCTTCTTGGAATGACATAATTGGCAGAACCCAATGACTTGCCACAGAAGTCCTACATCTGTCAGCGCTGGGTTTCCAGGTACTGGCTAAGTGTCTTGCCACCCTTATGATGCCTTATTAGGCAGTGTTTCTAATGTAATTAGCACCATAACAGCTAGACATGTATGCAATCTGAGGGTCATGCTGCTCATCAGTAGACATCTAACTGTCAGGATGCAGTCACCCAAAGCACTCGTTGGAGTGGAGGACATTAACATGTCTGCTGTAATGGAGAGGTGGTTCACAGCAGCAGACAGCAGCCCTGCAGTATCAGGCTATAACGCATTCCAGAGCTGTCAGCCCCCAAACATGGACCACAACACACCTCCACAGGTGGTGTTGTCTCCATATTCATTATGGATAGGAACACCTCCAGACTAGTATCCCAGCACAATGCATTGGGAATACTTCCAGTAAAACTACCTTGGGGTAATAGTGCAATCCAGACCATAGCCTGCTATGGGTTCACATGTATGTCCATAGACTGTCAATGCACATTCCTCAACACCCAAAAGCCAAAAAGACTGGACACTGCCCGAGTACCAACACCTTCTATTTATTAAAAAACAGACATACAGATGATGAGTGCTTTCGAGCCTCTGCCCTTCATCAGATAAAGCATCTCCCAAAACCAAACATTTTAAAACAAATTCAGACCAATAGTAAATCAGTAAAAATCAGTAAAAAAAATGCCTATTCTTGAGGGCGGGTCTCATAGGAATGACTTCATTAAGCCCAGGGCTCCTGTGTGCCATAAACTCAATTATCCATTTAGATTCGGCTAGCTCTGTTAGTTGTTTAATGTCACCCCCTCTTTTATTCAACTTCACATTCACTATCACTTTGAATTTGTAACTATGTGTAGGATAAGCTACCAAATGTCTATATAGTGCATTGCGTATGTCCCCATTCCTGATCGAAGAGAGGTGCTGCAAGACCCTAACTTTAAACATGCAGTTAGTCTTGCCTGCATAAAAACTTGTGCAGGATTGACACTCTGCTAAATAAACCACATCAGTGGTTCTGCATGTTGCTTTCCCCTTCAAATTGAATGATCTTCCAGTCACTGGATGTATGAAAACACCCCTACTATCTTGCTCAAAGCATACATCATCATTGCTAATTCTGGAGATCCTAGCAACCTGTCCCTGCACTATATTGGGAAATATGTGTCGAGGGTGCATACTGTCAAAGGAAAGCAAGGTATTCTTCCAGCAATCTTTTCTATATAAACTGGATAAAAAGCCATTCTCAGTCAACTGTACCCTGACATCCAAAAAGTCAATCTGTGTGTGTGAGCTGTTAACCGTGAACCTCAAAAATGATTTAGTAGTATGTAGGTAAGAGACAAAATCAGCTAGAAAGCTATCGTCCCCATTCCAAAGAATAAAAATATCGTCCACGAAATGCTTGTACATCTTAATGTGACCTTTCCATAACGTGTTATTTAGCACCATACTTCTCTCCCAAAAAGACAAAACAAGGTTGGCATAGGTGTTGGCACAGGGGTGCCCATGGCTATCCCCTGTGCCTGCCTGTATGCTTGGTTCACACCAATGAAGACATTATTATCCAATACCAAACTGAGCAAACCCACTATGGTATCAATCTTCAGGGTGGTGGCACCTAACTCCTGCAAAAGTTCAGAAATGGCTCGTGTCCCGTAGTCGTTGCCTATGACGGTAAACAGGCTCTGAATGTCCATAGTTACCATAAGTAATTCACCATCAATTTGATCCACTTTATAAGCCCCTAAGTTTTGAACAAGAGATGGTGACCCTGAAGGACTGCTTTTACACCAGGGGATATGATAGGAAACTGGTGGACAATAGGGTGGAGTTTGGCAAAGGTTACAGAAAGGATAGGTACAAACCATGGCTGAGGACTACTGAAACATGCATAGGAAAACAGCATGTTAGGTCCAGTGGACGTGATTCTAGGCTGATGCTAACCTATGGCAGCAATATAGGTGATGTTTGTGCACTAATCCGAGGGAATTGGAACATTTTAACTAGTATTGTAAATTTGAAGAACATTGTAGGTGATAAACCGGTTTTTAGATATAAAAGAAATAAAAACCTGAAAGACTTACTCTGTAAAGATAAGATGAAGACCAGTATGGACAATCTGGCCGTCACTAAACAGGGTACTTTTCCGTGTGGGCTATGTAAGGCTTGTGCCCACATAGATAGTAGGGGTGTTTTCATACATCCAGTGACTGGAAGATCATTCAATTTGAAGGGGAAAGCAACATGCAGAACCACTGATGTGGTTTATTTAGCAGAGTGTCAATCCTGCACAAGTTTTTATGTAGGCAAGACTAACTGCATGTTTAAAGTTAGGGTCTTGCAGCACCTCTCTTTGATCAGGAATGGGGACATACGCAATGCACTATATAGACATTTGGTAGCTTATCCTACACATAGTTTCAAATTCAAAGTGATAGTGAATGTGAAGTTGAATAAAAGAGGGGGTGACATTAAACAACTAACAGAGCTAGCCGAATCTAAATGGATAATTGAGTTTATGGCACACAGGAGCCCTGGGTTTAATGAAGTCATTCCTATGAGACCCGCCCTCAAGAATAGGTGGGTTTTTTACTGATTTTTACTGATTTTCTATTGGTCTGAATTTGTTTTAAAATGTTTGGTTTTGGGAGATGCTTTATCTGATGAAGGGCAGAGGCCCGAAAGCGCTCATCATCTGTATGTCTGTTTTTTAATAAATTGAAGGTGTTGGTACTCGAGCAGTGTCCAGTCTTTTTGGCTTTTGGATGTTTATCTCTTTCATTTTATTTGACTGGACTTTGGTGAGGCACAGAACATTGTTTTGTTTTTTATACATTCCTCAACACCCTGCCATCTATGATGGTCCAATGCAACACTGACATAGTATGAGACTTCAACTATCCCTCCATCACCTGGGGAAAGAAGCCAAGCACCATTACAGTGGCCCAACACTTCCTGGGATTAATTTCCAATGCCCTCGACCAGCTCATACTGACCACCGGTAGAGGATGCAACAGCCTTGACCTGTGTTGACTACTTAGATATAGGACTGTTGCTCATCCACTGTTGTCAATCCCTGCATGGTGAGATCCACACAGGCTGTAATCAAGTATGGAACTCAACATGTCAGCCACACCCCCCACAAAGGAAACCACCTTGCATAAACTCTCCAAAGCTGGCTTTGCAGCCATGAAAATAGGGGTGGATGACTTCACTGTACCCATGGCAATGGGAAATAGCTGCATGGCTGTCAAATCATATACATATGCACTGTACAAACAGGTACATAAATGCATGGTACTAGCCAGTAGATGAATGCATGGTACTAGCCAGAGCCAACAGAACCCAGACACTGTCCTCTAAACACTGGGAGACAATGTGATGGTCCCCTACCATTACTAAGGTATACAACAGAAGGAGGACACTGTTGCAGAGAAAGGTGGTGTCCCATGATGGTTGAACTCCCTTATTAGCCTCAAACACAACTTGTGATCCCTCATGGAATCCCCTACAGGCATCTATGAATGCAGACATACAGCAGACACTGCCGACAAACACAACAGCTTTTAATAGTTACATCAACAACCTCCACAGCATTAAACACAAGAGCTGTGAGTTACTGCACAATGGTAAAACCTATCCTGAGATAACAGATATTGGCCACAGTCTTGGTAACACATTCAGTGCCAGCTTTACTTCTCTCTCCTCCAATAAGTGAAGTGCTGAGTGAATGTGTTTGTTCTCACATTCTGTATCCTGTTTCTGTTCTAGGCGTCTGTGTGTCACCGGGATGTGGCCCTGCAGCAAGACCAAGGGGTATGGCTGTGTGGTAACATACCCACCATGTCTTAGACAGGGTACAGCTGTATCTGCATGGATTTCCCATGTCTGTAACACAGTGATTGCATATGCCTCACAGATTATAGGGATATGTTGATTTACAACATCTGTTGTAGAGTGGAGAATGGTATGTGTTGTGGTTTGGACACACCTCCAATTGCCAAAACCAAAGCCATGGGGGATATTCATCAACCAAACACAATGGGATTACTATTCACACACACACACACACACACACACACGCACATTTGCCAGTACTGAGATCCATAGTTTCATTGTTTCATAGGTGTGTAGTAAGTGAATGGGCCTGAAGACTCTACAAGGCTAGCCCAAGGGAATACCCTGGCATCAGTTCACATGACAATAGTCCCCAGTGTGGCTCAGGAGTATAGTCACTGGAGTGGTTCCCAGGGGTGGGTATTGTATTCCCATCCACTCATCCAGATTTTTATTGTGGGTGGCCAGTGATGTGTACTGACTCACATGCATGCGATTTATATCCCATAACATGGATGATGTCTGGGTTGTGCATCTGTCCCATAAGCAAGTCCTTTGAAGTGTGAAAGTGTGCTTGAGGTCTCTGGGGCATGCTGTGTGGACAGATTGGTATCTTCAGATGTAGCATTCCTGACCTAGTTTGGTGAGACATGGCTGTGTAACTGGGGTAGTGATTGCACCTACATAGACAGTATGATAGGGGATTCATTGGAGTTATTGGAGTCTGTCCCAAAGGGCATGTGAATAAGGCACGGTATTCCCTTTGTGGGGTACATTTGCAGACTCTACAGTTGTTGCAGGTGCCCAGTGGGGAACATGGCAAAAGGGCCACTGTACACATTGATTGGGCTACTGAGGGGATGATACAGGGTGATCATGTCCTTTTACTTGCTGGTAACACACACTTAGTCAGGAGATGTAACACATCAAAGTACTTTCTGATGTCAGTGGCACTGTTGTGGTCAACAGGCAGCTGACTGTCAACCTGTGTTCCCCATTCTGTTATAACAATGTCACTGTTCAGTGGACTACCACCAATGTATTACTTCATGTGAGCCACAGAATTTCCAAAGGTAATGGTGGCACATCTCTTGGCATTGAAGTAATATTCAGGGTTCTGGCAACAATCATAGGTGTCAAGTGGCCTCTGTGGATGATGTCAACATCACATGGGTTGGGAATGCTACCACCCACCTTACTGTTGTATGCAAACATTTTAAACCAAGGTACCTTTGTGTTCTCCTGCACCTCAGAAGAGTAGATCCCAAACATAAGAGGACATGGGTCCGTACCCTGTGTGACACCAGTCATGTCTGGTCATCAGTTTGACATGGAGTCCACTGCAATCACACCATGGGTACTATCTGTGAGGCAGTTTGCAGAAGAACTACTGATATAGTGGCTGATGCCTAACCAAGGGAGTTTGTGTATGATTCCTGGGTGGAGACTGGTCTCTGAGTATTAGAAGGGTAGCCTATATTGTTAACTATTCCATACTGTCACATAGTCATTGCACATGGCACTACACATTTAGGGCTTTGGATTGTCTAGACCAACCTCTACAGTGTTTGACAACTGTTGGCCTTGTAATGTGGACATTGGGACATATAATAGGTCATCAATATAAACATTTAGCAAAACCCACCCCCAATGGATCCTGTTATTACACAATCACACCAGCACCCACATAAGATACTGATGACAGACAGAGACACACACTTGCCAATACTGGGTTTCAAACCCCTACCTATATATATATATATATTGCTACTACAGTGTTAAGCATTTATTGCACATGCCATGGAGTTTATAGGATTGACATTGTCCCAAGGTACTTCTAAGGTGAGGAATGTCAGGGTGTATTTAACAGTGAATAAAAGATTGAAAGTAATTCTGTTACAAATATGCAAAATAAATAAGTTATAAAATAAAGCTTGCTTAAATGTAGAAATAGAGTTTAGCAATATGTGATTAGCATCCATACTAATTGACTGTGGCTTGAAAAATAAGGAATTTGCATAATGGACATGTTTCCTACACAATCAGCAAAGAATGTATGCATTTCACACTGTCAGCAAGAAAAAATGGCCTCTTACAAACTTGGCAAGAATGTAAAAAAAACAGGATGTATGCATTTCACATTGTCAGTAAGAAAGTTAACCTGCTTCTTTAAAGAATGGACAACATGAAAACAAATTGTGCATGTTTCTATCATATGACATTGTTAAGCAAGGAAGTTTGAATGGTGCTTTTATCAAGTCATCATTTGCACAACAAGATGGTTCATTAAAAGACAATATCAGTATTACAGGATGAAAACATATTTTTCTGCAAACACCAGCAAGCAGATGTTTTCATACAAAGACCAAAATAGAATACCAAGGAGAAAAACAGGATGTAAAACCACTATAAAGAGACTATAGCAAATGAAATTGTTAGGAGAAGTATTTTGTACAGGAAAGGTATCATTTATGCTGAACGAGAAGTAAAAAGTGGCACAGTGTAACTAAAGCTGCAACAGTAGTACATGTGGTTTGTAATAAAAAGCTAGTTATTAATTACTGCATCAATGTAATACTGCATCAGTATATAAGTGACAGTTAGGTGCTGCATCAGTGTATATTCTGCAAGTTTCTGTGGGCAACAGACTGTGATAACTAGACTTTGATTTCAACAGAATGCAGCCAGCAAGACCTTAGTGTCTTAAGAAGACTTCGGATCCATCACAGTAAGCAGCACCATAATAATTAATTTTTCAAGGAACATCACCAGCCCTTGTAAATACTGGCATTGGGTGATGTAGTGGGTGAGAGATTTCATAAAATACTTTAGCTTACACATACATTTACATTTGCCAGGAGTGAGGTTTGAACCTCTATCTAACTATGTTTTCAGAGCTTCATGCTATACATTTACACACACCTCTGATATTACATGGCTTAAGGTTGCAATAGGTACTTTTAAGGTGAATGATATCTACAGGAATGCTAAAGTAAGACCTGAGAAGTGTACTGGGTGTAAATAGGGCCAAAATCTTTAAGGTACGAACACACATATATAGATATATACACACTTGCCAGGAAGGAGATTCAAACCCCTACCTATGTAGTTATTGCTACTACATTATTATGAATGTAGCACATGCACCATGGAGCTTAAAGGTGCCAATGAGCTTATATGCTAAACAGCTGTCCAAAGGCATCTCTGAAGGTGAGAGACATCAGCAGCAGTGCTAAAGGATAGGTAAGGGAAGTGTAGTGAGTGTGAATTGCCTCAAAATCATGCCACTACAAAGACACACAAACTCTCACGCACATTTTCACAGTTGCCAGGACCAGGATTAAAATTCCTACCTAACTAGTTTGTTATACTACAATATTACACACTTATCACAAGCAACACAGAGCTTATATGTTGGAGAGCTCCCCTACGCTATCTTTGAAGGTGAGTGACATCAGCAGCAGTGCTAAAGGAGGGGTAAGAGTAGTGTAGTGAGTGTGAATGGCCTCAAACTCATTCATCTAGAAACACACAAACACACACACACACACACACACACACACACACACACACACACACACACACACACACACACACACACACACAACTTTTACATTTGACAGGACTGAGATTACAACTGCTACATAGATAGTTATTTGTACTATAGTGTTACACAGTTATCATAAGCACCACTGAGAGTATAGGCTGAGGGCTAGCAAAAGGTATTTCTACAGTGGATGACATCAGCACATCATGTGATATAGGACAATGGGATGTGTACTGGGAGAAAAAGGCTTCATAATGGGATTCTCTCTCGCTGTCTGTCTCTCTTCCCCACATCCTTTCTGTGTATGTTTGACATATTATATTATGCTGGCCTTAGATATGTGTGAATTCCTATCCGGTGTGTGTGTGTGTGTGTGTGTGTGTGTGTGTAAGTATCAGTGGTGTACAATTTGGTGTGTGCACGCAGACATCTGCGAATAACAGATATCTATAGTCTACTGTGTTGTCAGAGATGGGCTTCGTTTCTCTAAGTGTAGGAGCATGCCCAGTATGACCTTCTATATTGAGTGTGTGCATCCATTCCAGGGAGAGTTGGACTCCAGTTCAGGGTTTTGTGTGCTACGACTATACCTAGCAACCTATTTCTGCAGGATATCTGTAGATAGGTTGCCAATATGGAGACACAATGGGTGTAACATACGGGGGATAGTGTAACTATTGCTGTCTGTGCCACTTGTGTGACATGGTTGGTTATAGCATAGATTTTCTGACATATGTACTGTTTTACACTGTGATGTATCATGTCATCAACTACTGACAGATATCATTCTTTGCTCACAGTTATTTACCAGGGAAATACAAGATGAATGAAGCTGAAACCAATATTCTGAGGTATATAGACTACACATTCTGGCACACTCCTGCCATTGTGGTGGGGCAGCTACAGACAATAGACTGTGGGTTCTGTGTAAATGGTCCAGCACCTTGGTAGTATGCTGGCTGGGATCTCCTTCTTGTGCTATTCTCAACTTAACAGAATGGCCATATCCTGCTAGGACCATACCTCTCAGCTGTACAGATACACCCAGGTTATCCAGAGGCAGGACTCATATATCTGGTCAGTTTACCTTCACATTGTGGTTTACAAGCAGTTTTGTGGCTATACATTCCTGGGTTTGCAGTCAGGTGGTAGTATGGGCAGACATTAGAGTTTTAGACTTCACACAGTCCATGACATCCATGCTCCTATACCTCCCTCTGTTATTCTCTCCTCTTCCTAACATTATGAAAGCAATATCTCTGAGGTATCCCTATAGTGGGGCCTTTATCCCAGTAGTATTTATGGCCTGGTCCACAGTTCTTGCAGTAGGATATGGGGAGGCATGCTACTCACATTTGTCACCATGGCCTTGCATTTGTTTTCTGTTTACTGTGTTAGGCTGCTAGTTAGTACCCCCTGACATTCCACACATTGGCACTATGGGTGAGGCATGGGCCTTTGCCAGAGGACTGTAGGCCATTTGAGAGTGCTGCAGACCATCTGTAGCAGGCCAGTGTACTCTGTCAGTCATACGTCCCAAGATGCAAGCCAGTGCTTACCCTGGGGTGACAGTGGTAAGTGGTTGAGGTGTTCCTGTCAATCCTTCTTGTTCATACTGATCCACGAGTCTGGATGTGCGTGGGTTGCTGCTTACAGCTAGGGACACACCTGCATGAGACACCTATTCAGCATGCAGCATCATGTATGTATTCTGAGAATGGCATTAAATATACTGATCCCATGGATATTATCAATATTCTGGCAGATTGATTCAGTGCCAACTTCACCCCCCTCTCACTCCCTAAACAGCCCATCTCAGTACTGGAAGATTGCCAAATTCCGGTAATAACGGCCACACAGGTAAAAAATACACTCTCCAAAGCTAAGAATACAGCACCCTTGGGACCAGATAACATCCTGGGCCGTGTACTACATGAACTACAAAATGAACTGGCACCTCACCTAAGTGTCATGTTTAATCATACCCTCACCTCAGGCTTTGTGCCCACTGAGTGGCGCACAGCTACAGTTATCCCACTCAACAAGGGGGGGTCCACCTTGGATCCCGGGAACTACCACCCCATCAGTCTGACGAGCCTGATCTGCAAGGCCATGGAATGTATTATCATGGAACTTATAAACAAAGACACTGGCAACCTTAAAACACTGGACTCCACCCAGTTTGGGTTCGTGAAGGGCTGATCTTGTCTCCTGAACCTTATTGACTTCTTTGACTCAGTCTCCAGAGCCGTGGATGAGGGTAAGGCAGTCCACACAGCCTATCTGGACCTCGCCAAGGCCTTTGACACCATCCTCCACTCTGGAATCATAGATAAAATTACTAAGCTGAGCATTAATCCCTATGTCACTCGATGGGTTGCCAATTGGCTTACTGACAGAACCCACACTGCAAAAGTAGCTGACTCCAAATCCAGCTCCAGACAAGTGAAAAGTGGAGTACCTCAGGGTTCAGTCCTGGGACCTCTCTTGTTTGGCATCTACTTCTCTGAAGTACAGGCCAACACTAAGGGACACTGGCTAACAAAGTTCGCAGATGACTGCAAACTGGGAGCCATTATTGAATCCACAAATGATGTGGATACTCTGCAAAAGGGCCTTGCAAAAACAGATGCTCGGTGCCAGAGCCATGGGCTCAAGCTCAATGCCAAGAAATGTATAGTTATCCCCTTTGGGAAAAAAACATGTACCTGTGAATTATCACATAGGTGACAGTACACTAAACACCAAAAGTGTGATAAGAGACTTAGGGACACAGGTGGACAATGGTCTCACCTTCAATAACCACATCACCACAACAGTCAGGAAATCCTTCTATGTGGCACACCTCATCACTAAGGGTTTTTCATCCAGAAAAAAGGAGGTCATTGTCCCACTGTACTCATCCCTCATTAGACTCATTATAGAATACAATGCCTCATTTGGTATGTACCTCTCAAGACATCTGCAACAACTGGAAAGGCTACAGAAATACCTCACTAAAAGAATCACAGGCCTAAAGCAGATGCCCTATGCTGACCGCCTTAAAAAACTCCAGCTATATTCTGTCACATATCGTCTACTCTGAGGCGATCTCTGCTTAACATACAAGGCCATGTCAAACCCAGAGCTGTTGGACATACTACACTTAAAGAAATCCCAATCTCTCAGAGCCACATGCTCCAGGGATCTAAATCTTGTCATCACAATAAACAAAAGATGCTGGAGGGATAGGTTCCTGACCCAGAGACTCCCCAGACTCTGGAATAGACTGCCCATACATGTCAAGCAGAGCGCATCTTTGGCCCTCTTCAAAAGGAACCTTGATGATTGGATGGGAGAAAGGAAATTCACCCCAGGGATCATGTCAGTTGCCCTGCTAGACAGGGGTCCAGGGAAGTAAATAGTGTGGGAAGAAATAGCCAGGGAATTGTTATGGCTAGGCTTGTATAGGCCCTAGGGCCGATAGCCTAGTACCAACCTATGAACCTATGAACCATACAGAGATGGGTTCATGCTGTACTCATTCCCTACAGCAAGGATATGACCTGTGATAAACCTGTGGCTGATGGTGGGGCGAGCTGGATGCATGTGTGATATGGAAGCTACTGGCACCTGAATCACAAATATACCTGGGACATTCCCCTTATGCTGGCTTGTGTGTGGACATGGGCAGCCTGTCATTACTTTATAACTGTGTCTTTTGTGGTCTACCAGTGATTGGCCAGACTACCAGTATTCCATACTAGAGAGACAACTAATGTGATGCTAACCTCTATGTATAATTCCAAAGTTGTATGCAGTTGACAGTTATTTTATATGCACTCTGTGTAGTTTACTTCCACCTGTGTATTGTTTCTATGTATGGACCCCCATTCATGTTGTGCCCAGCTTTCTGACGGTGAAAGATATTGACATCTGGACAGTGAGTAATGAGAAAGTGCAGTTGTGTACACTTACCATAAATGTAGATGTTCGAGTGTATTCACTGTTGCAGTCATGACACTTGGGTTATCTGCCTGCAGGTAGCCCTCAGTCGGCCCGAATACCAGATTCGTGGAATTTCTGCATCGGATGCTGTTGCTTCTTCCATGACGTCAGGTCATCAATGATATAAAACAGGCAGCTGATGCCATTACATCAGTTTTTCTTGCCCCAGGTATCAGAAGCCCCCCAAATAGGAAGCTAGTATATGGTGTGGAGCACCACCAGTAAAAAGTAAATACCACTGCCATAAAAAATGGCCATATAGAGGATAGGTAGAGGGAGGGAAACCATGACTGCAACAGTGAATACACTCAGACATCTACATTTATGGTAAGTGTACACAACTGTACTATGTTCTTCATGTTTCACTGTTGCAGTCATCACACGTGGGTTGATTCCCAAAGCTAAGGAAAGGTGGAGGCAGTCAAGAGGAGTTAGGGCTGGCTAGCAGGCCCTGTAAGACTGCTGTATCAAATCCTGCTCTGGATTCAGAAAAAATAGATAAGTGGTGATGCTTGGTGAAGGTGTGTACAGGCCTCCAGGTTGCAGCTTCCAGAATGTCCCTGGTAGGGACTCCCCTGAGAAATGCTGCAGAGGTGGAAGTAGCCCTAGTGGAATGTTTTCTGATCCCCTGTGGGGTAGGTTTTCCATGGTGCTTGTAGCAGAAATAGATGCAGTGTGCTATCCATTTGGAAATGGTTTGCTCTGAAATGGCCTTACCCTCTGCCCCCGTAGCAAAACTGAATAGCAGCTGGTCAGATTTTTCTGAAAGGTTTAGTCCTGTCAAGGTAGAACATGAGCTGTCTGTGCATATCCAAGGAGTGCAGGATCCTTTCCCCTTTATTCTGAGGATTAGGGAAGAAGGTTGGCAAATGGATGGCTTGGTTTAGAGCCACACTGGAGACCACCTTAGGCATAAAGGATGGGTTAGTCCTGAGGGAAACCCTGTCAGCATGGAAAATAATTAGTGCCTGTAACTCCGACACTCTTCTAACTGAGGTTATTGCTAAAAGCAAGGCTGTTTTCCAAGAAAAGAATTTTTAACTCTGCTGAAGCCACAGGTTCAAAAGTGGGAAGAGTGAACTTTTCCAGTACACAGTTAAGGTCCCAGACAGGGGTGGGTGCTCTCCTAGGGGGCCTTAAGTTGTTAGACCCTCTCAGGAACTGTTTGACGAGAAGGTGGAAGAATAGAGGTGGCTCAGTATTATAATGAGCTGAGATGGCAGAGGCATGAATCTTAATGGAGGAGAAGGATAGGCCTTGTGGAGTAGCTCTGCTAGGTAATCAAGGATTTGAGGTAAAGCGGGCACAGCTGTGTCCTTTCCTTGAGACTGATTCCAAGAACAATATCTTTTCCATTTTTCAGCATATGATTTCCTAGTACTAGGCCTTCTGGCCTCAAGAATGATGTCCAGCATCTGTTTGCTGAGGGTTGCTGGTGGAGTATTCAGGGGCTAGACCAGGCTGCAAGGTTTAGGGTTTTCAGCTGTGGATGCAAAATCTGTCCCTCCTGCTGAGATAGCAGGGAAGGTGTCGGATGAAGGTGCCAGGGTGGCACTGTTGCCAGACTGTGTAAGAGTGGGTACCAGTGCTGGTGTGGCTAGTCGGGGGCAATAAGAATTGCCCTTAAGCTGTCCTGTCTGATCTTGAGTAGTACCTTTGAGAGGAGGGGCAGAGGTGGAAAGGCATAAACTGAGAGGTTTTCCCATTTGAAGGATAAGGCATCCACCCTCCAGGCCCTGCTGTGAGGGTTCCTGGTGCAAAATTTGCTCAACTGGTGGTTCTCAAGGGAGGCAAAGAGGTCCTCCTCTGGTGTCCCCCACCTATGGATTAGAAGGTTGCAGGTGTTGGGCTCCAGTTTCCACTCATGTGCGTCCAGAGGATTTCTGCTTAAGTCATCTGCCAGTGAATTCTGTTTGCCTGGCAGGAATTGAGCTTGTAGATGCACTTGGTTGCTCAAGGCTGTGTTCCACAGGGCCATGGCTAACCTGCAGAGTGGGTAAGAATGGACTCCCTCATGCTTGTTTATGTACCACATAACTGTGGTGTTGCCTGTTTTTATCAGCAGCTGTCCTGGAAGGATTAAGTATTTGAAGGCTGTCAGAGCATACTGTACAGCTAACATCCCTTTCTGACTGATGTGCAGGAGGATTTGTCCTGGGCTCCACTTGCCCCAAATGCATCTGCCTGTCATGTGAGCCCCCTATGCATAGTCTGATGCATCTGTAGTCAGGATTTGGATGGCAAGGGGTTGAGTGAAAGGCAGTCTCTTGTTGTGGTTGCATGCTTCTGCCCACCAAAGGACCTCTGCCCTTAGACAAGGTATGATAGGAATGACTGTTTCCAGGTCCTGAGAATGTTGGCACTAAAGGCTTTTTAAGTACCACTGAATTTTCCTCATATACAGTCTTGCATATGGAATTAGCAGAGTGCATAAGGCCATGAACCCTAGGACTTGCAGTATTTTCCTTGCAGATAGCTGGGTTTTGGTGGCCATTTGCATGCAATTTATATTCCATAACATGGATGATGTCTGGGTTGTGCACCTGTCCCATACGCATGTCCTTTGAAGTGTGAAACTGTGCTTGAGGTCTCTGGGGCATGTTGTGTGGACAGACTGGTATCTTCAGGTGTAGCATTCCTGACCTAGTTTGGTGAGACATGGCTGTGTAACTGGGGTAGTGATTGCACCTACATAGACAGTATGATAGGGGATTCATTGAAGTTTTTGGAGTCTGTCCCAAAGGGCATGTGTATAAGGCACAGTATTCCCTTTATGGGATACATTTGCAGACTCTACAGTTGTTGCAGGTGCCCAGTGGGGAACATGGTGAAAGGGCCACTGTATACATTGATTGGGCTACTGAGGGGATGGTACAGGGTGATCATGTCCTTTTACTTGCTGGTAACACACACTTAGTCAGGAGATGTAACACATCAAAGTACTTTCTGATATCAGTGGCACTGTTGTGGTCAACAGGCAGCTGACTGTCAACCTGTGTTCCCCATTCTGTTATAACAACGTCACTGTTCAGTGGACTACCACCAATGTATTACTTCATGTGAGCCAAAGAATTTCCAAAGGTAATGGTGGCACATTTCTTGGCATTGAAGTAATGTTCAGGGTTCTGGCAACAATCATAGGTGTCAAGTGGCCTCTGTGCATGATGTCAACATCACATGGGTTGGGAATGCTACCACCCACCTCACTGTTGTATGCAAACATTTTAAACCAAGGTACCTTTGTGTTCTCCTGCACCTCAGAAGGGTAGATCCCAAACATGAGAGGACATGGGTCCGTACCCTGTGTGACACCAGTCATGTCTGGTCATCAGTTTGACATGGAGTCCACTGCAGTCACACCATGGGTACTATCTGCGAGGCAGTTTGCAGAAGAACTACTGATATAGTGGCTGATTTCTAACCAAGTGAGTTTGTATATGATTCCTGGGTGGAGACTGGTCTCTGAGTATTAGAAGGGTAGCCTATATTGTTAACTATTCCATACTGTCACATATTCATTGCACATGGCACTACACATTTAGGGCTGTGGATTGTCTAGACCAACCTCTACAGTGTTTGACAACTGTTGGCCTTGAAATGTGGACATTGGGACATATACTAGGTCATCAATATAAACATTTAGCAAAACCCACCCCCAGTGGATCCTGTTATTACACAATCACACCAGCACCCACACAGGATACTGATGACAGACAGAGATACACACTTGCCAGTACTGGGTTTCAAACCCCTACATATCTAAATATTGCTACTACAGTCATAAGCATTTATTGCCCATGCCACAGAGTTTGTAGGATTTACATTGTCCCAAGGTACTTCTAAGGTGAGGAATTTCAGAGTGAATTTAACAGTGAATAAAAGATTGAAAGTAATTCTGTTACAAATATGCAAAATAAATAAGGTATAAAATAAAGCTTGCTTAAATGTAGAAATAGAGTTTAGCAATATGTGATTAACATCCATACTAAATGACTGTGGCTTGAAAAATAAGGAATTTGTATAATGGACATGTTTTCCTACACAATCAGCAAATAATGTATGCATTTCACACTGTCAGCAAGAAAAATGGCCTCTTACAGACTTGGCAAGAATGTAAAAAACAGGATGTATGCATTTCACATTGTCAGTAAGAAAGTTAACCTGTTTCTTTAAAGAATGGACAACATGAAAACAAATTGTACATGTTTCTATCATATGACATTGTTAAGCAAGGAAGTTTGAATGGTTCTTTTATCAAGTCACCATTTGCACAACAAGATGGTTCATTAAAAGACAATATCAGTATTACAGGATGAAAACATATTTTTTTGCAAACACCAGCAAGCAGATGTTTTCATACAAAGACCAAAATAGAATACCAAGGAGAAAAACAGGATGTAAAACCACTATAAAGAGGCTATAGCAAATTAAATTGTTAGGAGAAGTATTTTGTACAGTATCATTTATGCTGAACGAGAAGTAGGTACAGTGTAACTAAAGCTGCAACAGTAGTACATGTGGTTTGTTATAAAAAGCTATTTATTAATTACTGCATCAATGTAATACTGCATCAGTATATAAGTGACAGTTAGGTGCTGCATCAGTGTATATTCTGCAAGTTTCTGTGGGAAACAGACTGTGATAACTAGACTTTAATTTCAACAGAATCCAGCCAGCAAGACCTTAGTGTCTTAAGAAGACTTCGGCTCCATCACAGTAAGCAGCACCATAATAATTAATTTTTCAAGGAACATCACCAGCCCTTGTAAATACTGGCATTGGGTGATGTAGTGGGTGAGAGATTTCATAAAATACTTTAGCTTACACACACATTTACATTTGCCAGGAGTGAGGTTTGAACCTCTATCTAACTATGTTTTCAGACCTTCATGCTACACATTTACTACACACACCTCTGATATTACATGGCTTAAGGTTGCCAATAGGTACTGCTAAGGTGAATGATATGTGCAGGAATGCTAAAGTAGGACCTGAGTACTGGGTGTAAATAGGGCCAAAATCTTTAAGGTACGAACACACATATATAGATATATACACACTTGCCTGGCAGGAGATTCAAACCCCTACCTATGTAGTTATTGCTACTACATTATTATGAATGTAGCACATGCACCATGGAGCTTAAAGGTGCTAATGAGCTTATATGCTAAACAGCTGTCCAAAGGTATCTTTGAAGGTGAGTGACATCAGCAACAGTGCTAAAGGATAGGTAAGGGAAGTGTAGTGAGTATGAATGGCCTCAAACTCATTCATCTAGAAACACAAAACACACACACACACACACACACACACACACAGACACACACACACACACAACTTTTACATTTGACAGGACTGAGATTACAACTGCTACATAGATACTTATTTGTACTATAGTGTCACACAGTTACCACAAGCATCACTGAGACTATAGGGCTGAGGGCTAACAAAAGGTATTTCTGCAGTGGATGACATCAGCACATCATGTGATATAGGCCAATGGGATGTGTACTGGGTGAAAAGGCCTCATAATGAGATTCTCTCTCTCGCTATCTGTCTCTCTTCCCCACATCTCTGTGTGTGTATGTTTGACGTATTATATTATGCTGGCCTTAGATATGTGTGAGTATTCCTATCCAGAGTGTGTGTGTGTGTGTGTGTGTGTGTGTGTGTGTGTGTGTGTGTGTGTGTGTGTGTGTGTGTGTGTGTGTGTGTGTGCGTGTGTGTGCGTGTGTGTGTGTGTGTGTGTGTGTAAGTATCAGGGGTGTACAATTTGGTGTGTGTGCATAAACATCTGCGAATAACAGATATCTATAGTCCACTGTGTTGTCAGAAATGGGCTTCATTTCTCTAAGTGTAGGAGCATGCCCAGTATGACCTTCTATATTGAGTGTGTGCATCCATTCCAGGGAGAGTTGGACTCCAGTTCAGGGTTTTGTGTGCTACGACTATGCCTAGCAACCTATTTCTGCAGGATATCTGTAGATAGGTTGCCAATATGGAGACACAATGGGTGTAACATATGGGGGATAGTGTAACTATTGCTGTCTGTGCCATTTGTGTGACATGGTTGGTTATAGCATAGATGTTCTGACATATGTACTGTTTTACACTGTGATGTATCATGTCATCAACTACTGACAGATATCATTCTTTGCTCACAGTTATTTACCAGGGAAATACAAGATGAATGAAGCTGAAACCAATATTCTGAGGCATATAGACTACACATTCTGGCACACTCCTGCCATTGTGGTGGGGCAGCTACAGACAATAGACTGTGGGTTCTGTGTAAATGGTCCAGCACCTTGGTAGTATGCTGGCTGGGATCCCTCTCTTGTGCTTTTCTCAACTTAACAAAATGGCCATATCCTGCTGGGGCCATACCTCTCATCTGTACAGAGACACCCAGGTTATCCAGAGGCAGGACTCGTATATCTGGTCAGTTTACCTTCACATTGTGGTTTGCAAGCAGTTTTGTGGCTATACATTCCTGGGTTTGCAGTCAGGTGGTAGTATGGGCAGACATTAGAGTTTCAGACTTCACACAGTCCATGACATCCATGCTCCTATACCTCCCTGTGTTATTCTCTCCTCTTCCTAACATTATGAAAGCAATATCTCTGATGTATCCCTATAGTGGGGCCTTTATCCCAGTAGTATTTATGGCCTGGTCCACAGTTCTTGCAGTAGGACACGGGGAGGCATGCTACTCACATTTGTCACCATGGCCTTGCATTTGTTTTCTGTTTACTGTGTTAGGCTGTTAGTTAGTACCCCCTGACATTCCACACATTGGCACTATGGGTGAGGCACGGGCCTTTGCCAGAGGACTGTAGGCCATTTGAGAGTGCTGCAGACCATCTGTAGCAGGCCAGTGTATTCTATCAGTTATACATCCCAAACTGCAAGCCAGTTCTTACCCTGGGGTGACAGAGGTAAGTGGTTGAGGTGTTCCTGTCAATCCTTCTTGTTCATACTGATCCACGAGTCTGGATGTGGGTGGGTTGCTGCTTACAGCTAAGGACACACCTGCATGAAACACCTATTCAGCATGCAGCATCATGTATGTATTCCGAGAATGGCATTAAATATACTGATCCCAAGGATATTGCCACTATCCTGGCAGATTGATTCAGTGCCAACTTCACCCCCCTCTCACTCCCTAAATAGCCCTTCTCAATACTGGAAGATTGCCAAATTCCAGTAATAATGGCCACACAGGTAAAAAACGCACTCTGCAAAACTAAGAATACAGCATCCATGGGACCAGATGACATCCTGGGCTGTGTACTACATGAACTACAAAATGAACTGGCACCTCACCTAAGTGTCATGTTTAATCATACCCTCACCTCAGGCTTTGTGCCCACTGAGTGGTGCATAGCTACAGTTATCCCACTCCACAAGGGGGGATCCACCTTGGATCCCGGGAACTACTGCCCCATCAGTCTGACAAGCTGATCTGCAAGGCCATGGAATGTATTATCATGGAACTTATAAAAAAAGACACTGGCAACCTTAAAACACTGGACTCCACCCAGTTTGGGTTTGTGAAGGGCTGATCTTGTCTCCTGAACCTCATTGACTTCTTTGAATCAGTCTCCAGAGCTGTGGATGAGGGTAAGGCAGTCCACACAGCCTATCTGGACCTCGCCAAGGCCTTTGACACCATCCTCCACTCTGGAATCATAGATAAACTTACTAAGCTGAGCATTAGTCCCTATGTCACTCGATGGGTTTCCAATTGGCTTACTGACAGAACCCACACTGTAAAAGTAGCTGACTCCAAATCCAGCTCCAGACAAGTGACAAGTGGAGTACCTCAGGGTTCAGTCCTGGGACCTCTCATGTTTGGCATCTACTTCTCTGAAGTACAGGCCAACACTAAGGGACTCTGGCTAACCAAGTTCGCAGATGACTGCAAACTGGGAGCCATTATTGAATCCCCATATGATGTGGATACTCTACAAAAGGGCCTTACAGAAACAGATGCTTGGTGCCAGAGCCATGGGCTCAAGCTCAATGCCAAGAAATGTATAGTTATCCCCTTTTGGAAAAAAACATGTACCCGTGAATTATCACATAGGTGGCAGTACACTAAACACCAAAAGTTTGATAAGAGATTTAGGGACACTGGAAAGTGGTCTCACCTTCAATAACCACATTGCAACAGCAGTCAGGAAATCCTTCTATGTGGCACACCTCATCACTAAGGACTTTTCATCCAGTAAAAAGGAGGTCATTGTCTCACTGTACTCATCCCTCATTAGACCCATTATAGAATACAACGCCCCATTTGGTATGTACCTCTCAAGACATCTGCAACAACTGGAAAGGCTACAGAAATACCTCACTAAAAGAATCACATGCCTAAAGCAGATGCCCTATGCTGACCACCTTAAAAAACTCCAGCTATACTCTGTCATATATCGTCTACTCCAAGGCGATCTCTGCTTAACATACAAGGCCATGTCAAACCCATAGATGTTGGACATACTACACTTAAAGAAATCCCAATCTCTCAAAGCCACATGTTCCAGGGATCTAAATCTTGTCATCACAATAAACAAAACATGCTGGTGGGATAGGTTCCTGACCCAGAGACTCCCCAGACTCTGGAATAGACAGCCCATACATGTCAAGCAGAGTGCCTCTTTGGCCCTCTTCAAAAGGAACCTTGATGATTGGATGGGAGAAAGGAAATTCACCCCAGGGATCATGTCAGTTGCCCTGCTAGACAGGGGTCCAGGGAAGTAAATAGTGTAGGAAGAAATAGCCAGGGAATTGTTATGGCTAGGCTTGTATAGGCCCTAGGGCCGATAGCCTAGTACCAACCTATGAACCTATGAACCATACAGAGATGGGTTCATGCTGTACTCATTCCCTACAGCAAGGATATGACCTTTGATAAACCTGTGGCTGATGGTGGGGTGAGCTGGGTGCATGTGTGATATGGAAGCTACTGGCACCTGAATCACAAATATACCTGGGACATTCCCCTTATGCTGGCTTGTGTGTGGACATGGGCAGCCTGTCATTACTTTATAACTGTGTCTTTTGTGGTCTACCAGTGATTGGCCAGACTACCAGTATTCCATACTAGAGAGACAACTAATGTGATGCTAACCTCTATGTATAATTCCAAAGTTGTATGCAGTTGACAGTTATTTTATATGCACTCTGTGTAGTTTACTTCCACCTGTGTATTGTTTCTATGTATGGACCCCCATTCATGTTGTGCCCAGCTTTCTGACGGTGAAAGATATTGATATCTGGACAGTGAGTATGTACAAAGTGCAGTTGTGTACACTTACCATAAATGTAGATGTTCGAGTGTATTCACTGTTGCAGTCATGACACTTGGGTTATCTGCCTGCAGGTAGCCCTCAGTCAGCCCGAATACCAGATTCTTGGAATTTCTGCATTGGATGCTGTCACTTCTTCCATGACGTCAGGTCATCAAGGGTATAAAACAGGCAGCTGATGCCATTACATCAGTTTTTCTTGCCACAGATATCAGGAGCCCCCAAAATAGGAAGCTAGTATATGGTGTGGAGCACCACCAGTAAAAAGTAAATATCACTGCCATAAAAAATGGCCATATAGAGGATAGGTAGAGGGAGGGAAACCATGACTGCAACAGTGAATACACTCAGACATCTACATTTATGGTAAGTGTACACAACTGTACTATGTTCTTCATGTTTCACTGTTGCAGTCATCACACGTGGGTTGATTCCCAAAGCTAAGGAAAGGTGGAGGCAGTCAAGAGGAGTTAGGGCTGGCTAGCAGGCCCTGTAAGACTGCTGTATCAAATCCTGCTCTGGATTCAGAAAAAATAGATAAGTGGTGATGCTTGGGGAAGGTGTGTACAGGCCTCCAGGTTGCAGCTTCCAGAATGTCCCTGGTAGGGACTCCCCTGAGAAATGCTGCAGAGGTGGAAGTAGCCCTAGTGGAATGTTTTCTGATCCCCTGTGGGGTAGGTTTTCCATGGTGCTTGTAGCAGAAATAGATGCAGTGTGCTATCCATTTGGAAATGGTTTGCTCTGAAATGGCCTTACCCTCTGCCCCTGTAGCAAAACTGAATAGGGGCTGGTCAGATTTTTCTGAAAGATTTAGTCCTTTCAAGGTAAGACCTGAGCTGTCTGTGCACATCCAAGGAGTGCAGGATCCTTTCCCCTTTATTCTGAGGATTAGGGAAGAAGGTTGGCAAATGGATGGCTTGGTTTAGAGCCACACTGGAGACCACCTTAGGCAAAAAGGATGGGTTAGCCCTGAGGGAAACCCTGTCAGCATGGAAAATAATTAGTGCCTGTAACTCGGACACTCTTCTAACTGAGGTTATTGCTAAAAGCAAGGCTGTTTTCCAAGAAAGGAATTTTTAACTCTGAAGCCACAGGTTCAAAAGGGGGAAGCATGAGCTTTTCCAGTACAAAGCTAAGGTCCCAGGCAGGGGTGGGTGCTCTCCTAGGGGGCCTTAAGTTGTTAGCCCCTCTCAGGAACTGTTTGATGAGAAGGTGAAAGAATAGAGGTGGCTCAGTATTATAATGAGTTGAGATGGCAGAGGCATGAATCTTAATGGAGGAGAAGGATAGGCCTTGTGGAGTAGCTCTGCTAGGTAATCAAGGATTTGAGGTAGGGCGGGCACAGCTGTGTCCTTTCCTTGAGACTGATTCCAAGAACAATATCTTTTCCATTTTTCAGCATAGGATTTCCTAGTACTAGGCCTTCTGGCCTCAAGAATGATGTCCAGCATCTGTTTGCTGAGGGTTGTTATTGGAGTATTCAGGGGATAGACCAGGCTGCAAGGTTTAGGGTTTGCAGCTGTGGATGCAAAATCTGTCCCTCCTGCTGAGACAGCAGGGAAGGTGTCGGATGAAGGTGCCAGGGTGGCACTGTTGTCAGACTGTGTAAGAGTGGGTACCAGTGCTGGCATGGCTAGTCTGGGGCAATAATAATTGCCCTTAAGCTGTCCTGTCTGATCTTGAGTAGTACCTTTGAGAGGAGGGGCAGAGGTGGAAAGGCATAAATTGAGAGGTTTTCCCATTTGAAGGATAAGGCATCCACCCTCCAGGCCCTGCTGTGAGGGTTCCTGGTGCAAAATTTGCTCAACTGGTGGTTCTCGGAGGAGGCAAAGAGGTCCTCCTCTGGTGTCCCCCACCTCTGGATTAGAAGGTTGCAGGTGTTGGGCTCCAATTTCCACTCATGCAGGTCCAGGGGATTTCTGCTTAAGTCATCTGCCAGTGAATTCTGTTTTCCTGGCAGGAATTGAGCTTGTAGATGCACTTGGTTGCTCAAGGCTGTGTTCCACAGGGCCATGGCTAACCTGCAGAGTGGGTAAGAATGGTCTCCCTCATGCTTGTTTATGTACCACATAACTGTGGTGTTGTCTGTTTCTATCAGCAGCTGTCCTGGAAGGATTAGGTATTTGAAGGCTGTCAGAGCATACTGCACAGCTAACATCCCTTTTTGATTGATGTGCAGGAGGATTTGTCCTGGGCTCCACTTGCACCGAATGCATTTGCCTGTCATGTGAGCCCCCTATGCATAGTCTGATGCATCTATAGTCAGGATTTGGATGGCGAAGGGTTGAGTGAAAGGCAGTCCCTTGTTGTGGTTGCATGCTTCTGCCCACCAAAGGAACTCTGCCCTTAGACAAGGTATGATAGGAATGACTGTTTCCAGGTCCTGAGAATGTTGGCACTAAAGACTTTTTAAGTACCACTGAAGTTTCCTCATATGCAGTCTTGCATATGGAATTAGCAGAATGCATGAGGCCATGAACCCTAGGACTTGCAGTATTTTCCTTGCAGATAGCTGGGTTTTGGTGGCCATTTGTTTGAAGTAGTTGTTCAAATAGACCTGTTTTTCTGGCGTGAGAAATGCCATCTCGGAAGTTGTGTTCAAGTTTGCTCCCAGGAATATAATTTTTTGACTGGGCACCAGTTGGGATTTCTTTTCATTGATAGTGTACCCCAATGAAGATAGGAGTCTTTTTACAAATGACAGGTGCTGAAGTAGCAATTCCTGACTGTCTGCCTGAATCAGGCAATTGTCCAAGTATGGGAACATTTGGATATTTCTCAGCCTGCGGTATGCAATGCTTGGAACCAGGCACTTTGTGAATACTCTGAGCACAGTAGATAAGCCAAAGGGAAAAATCAGAGAACTGATAGTGCATAGAGCCTGCCCTGAAGCATAGATATTTCCTGCAAGACTCCCTTATGGGGATGTACAGATAAGCTTCTTTTAAGTCTAGGGTGACTAACCAGGCATCCTTGGCTAGCATAGGGAGAATCTGTTGCAAGGGTAAGCATTTTGAATTTTGGGACCATTGCCATCATTTGGGGGCCTTAGCCCGGCCTTTCTTTATGGTCATCTACACCTATCCTGCTGGGTGAGGCTGGTGGTGGGTATGTGACTCTCATTTGACATCCACGTGTGACCTACTGACACCCACAGTTATTTGGGCCATCACATGTACTGCGGTGGGAGTTGTCACCTTGTGCAGTACCACCTAGTATGTTGACACCAGTATTTGTAATGGATTTCATGATGACCCATATAGCTGTCAGCTGTCTGCTGCTATCCCATTTGGCCACCCAATTCCCTTGCATGCTTGCATGCATACCATACATGCAACTATCAGAACATAGTACTCCATTCAGTAATTGATAGGGAGGGTGACTTACCTTGTTCCTGGGCCAGTAATGAGGATGGTGCTGGAGGGCTGACTATGTTGGATGCAAGTAGTACACTCCCTATGCATGGTAAATCATAGGTAGTGTCATGTTTGACATCCCTTTTACTGTATGTGAGAGTTGGAGAGAGGTATCAGTCCCTGGGTCCCTACAGTATCAGTGTGTGTGCTATATGTTGCCTCTTTGTCAAGGCCTGGGCATACTGGGCATGCCTCCTTCTGCCTACAGGGGCAGGCTCAGGAAGTTCCTCCTCCGAGTCCCTCTGTGCCTGTGCTGGCCTTCGCAATGGTGGAGGGCTGTGTGGCCCTGCCCCATGCTGTTCCTGCTGCAGCTGTTTCTGCAGGATCATATTGTGTGGCATGACACATACTATAAACATTTGCGTACAGGTAGCTGGAGAGTACTGCAAGGCACCACCGGATATGTCAAGGCAGCGAAGCCATGACTTGAGCATACCAAACACATGCTCTACCTTGATCCTGGTTTGTGTATGTGCCTCATTAAGATGTTCTTGTTCAGGTGTGTGTACATTTCTTATGGGTATCATCAGCCACGGCTCCAGTGCATAGCCAGCATCCCCCACTAAGTGGCCATATGGGATGTCCCCCCTGGCAAACCCCTGATAAAGCTGTGAGCAATGCTAAATGTGGGAGTCATGATAGCTTCCAGGGCTGCCAGCACACATGTTCATGATAATGCCCTGGGCATCCCACATGACCTGGCAGTTGATGGAGGGGAAGCCCTTTCAGTTTATGTAGACCCTACCCCGCTCACTGGGTGGTACTTTGATGTGGATGTGCATGCAGTCTATAGCACCAACTACCTAAGGGTATTCTGCTTTACTGTGGAAGAGACGCATACTTCTGGTCAATGCCTCATGGGTCTTGGGGAAATATACGTGCTCATTGGCATGTAGTGTCATGGCATCCAGGAACTGGTGAAGTACCCTGGATGATGATGCCTGTGAGACCCCCATGATATCCCCAGTTGGTCTTTGGAAGGTACCTGTGGCTAGTATTCTTAAGCCTACACATACCTTGGTATCCACTGGGATGGGTTCCCCTCTGTTGGTTCTGTGTGTGAGGCGGGGACGACACAGCTGAACAATTTGCTGTAGAATGTCTCTGTCCACCCTATATCACTGCACTATCTCCAGCTCATGTAGGCCCTAGTAGGTTACCCTGTGTCTGTACACTCTTCTCCTCCTCCTCCTCACTGTAGATTGGTTGTCAGCATTCTCCTCCTCACCACCCTCAGTCTCTAGCACATATTGAAGGAGTAAAGCAGCAGTAGCCTCTAACATTTTTAGTTAGTTTTTCCAGTTAAAAATCCTCCATCTGTGTACACTGGTGGTGTGATGTTGTGGGAAAAAAACAGTCTAAAAGGTGCTTGCTTAGTTTATAGTAGTGTGCCAGGCTGCTGCATGTGTAATTGGCTGATTCTGATAAATTCCACCTGCCAGCTATGCTAGTTCTCCTTGATTGCCTTCCTACTGCTGTTTCCCCTTCCAGTTCCTCCCTGTTTAAGCCCTGAGGTGCACTGTGCATACCCAGTGCTGAAATGTAAACAGTGCTGCCATTTCCTTTTTTTTTTTTTTTTTTTTTAATGTTTAAAACCCAGTACATGGCACGCACACCTGTTTAGGCTATGTACACAGTGCTCAGGCACATCTGACATGCACCCTTCCTTAGCTGTGCTTAACTAAGAGCAAACATGGGCCACAGAGCTCCAATGAGCTTACAGCAAGCATGACACACCCCTTATGAAGTCATCCAGCTCTTAGACATGCACTGTTGCATTGCTGCACCTACACGGTTAGGTACAAGCTGGCACTCTGAAGAAATTTGTGATTCAGTATAACTCCCCTCATTTACATACCCCAGTGTGTAGGTCATTAGTTACTGCACTAAAACGGACCATTTCCCTTGACAACCAGTGCTCCCTGGTATTGTTTACATTCTGCATGCCATTGACTATAATGGCAAAATGCAGATTTAACTTAAAATTGAGTTTTCCCTTTTTTTTTTTTATTTTTGGCACAATCCCATTTGTGCATCACTGCCCTATGCTTAAATGGCTGAGATTGGCTAAAAAAAGTTTAATTTTCATATTAATTAATCACTTTTTAATGCCAATGGCCTTATATTTGGCCATTGGCATGTCTAATGTACATAATACATGCTTTTTCACGAGCTGTCATGCCTCTGTTTTGTCAAGTTGCAGAAATACATATCTGCCCTGACACTATTCTAACATGGAGATCTGGCAGCTTGGTGAATTGCTAAATCACCTCATTTGCATGGTTTTCACCAGCAAATGAGGTGATTTGCATGTTTGCCGGTTTTCCATGCTGGAAAAGTGTAGGGCCGCTCGTGCATGTTAAAACGCCACTACCCTGAATTGCTCGGTGGCCATTTTCCATGCAGGAGCTCTTACACTGTTCTTGCAAGAAAAATTGGCCTTCCTGAATCTCGGTGTTAGTTTAAGGGTGTGCACACTTGTGCAACCAGCTTATTGCACGTTTCTTATTTTTTATATGTTTCCCCCTAACAGATTTGTTTGTTTTTTAAATGAATTGTACAGGTTATAGTTCACATTAACAGTGGGAAAAGCTTTGAAGTCATTTATTGTGGTCTCATTTTTTATATTACAAAAACCTGGCATTTTAACAGGGGTGTGTACACTTTTTATATCCACTGTATCTTGTTTTTCTCCATTAGTATATACTATTAGAAAACTTATATTTCTGGTCCAGGATAGCTTCCCATTCAGATGGGCAACACATTAGTCAAAGAAAGACACAAAGAAGTGGAAAATTACATAAAAGGCATTACATCAAAAGGGTTATTCCAGCTTAACATTTTTATACAGTGGTTTAGAATTACTTGTCACAATCAATGGAAGACATTGTATGGGAAAACAATTATGTTTTACTTCATCCTTTAAAAGCTGAGGCCCAGTACAGTGGACATATTCCTTTCATTACTCATAATCAAGATGACCGGTTACATAAGTGAACAAATTTATTACACAGTGTCAGAAATATGCTGATAACTGCCCTCATGTACAACACCAATAGCGTGAAGGTGGTAACTCTGTAGTCAGGCTAGAATTCACTTGCCTACTGGATGACTCCTCAATGAAAAGTTGTCAAGATTATCTATTTTGCTAACCCAAATGATAATGACAACAACACGCCTTCTCAAGCTATAGCTGAGTCAAATAGACTTACTGAAGAAGTACTAAAGCAGAAATATGTGGGACTGTATGTACCACAACTTAACTTTCATAATCATGCAGTTATTACCATTAGTTTGACACATTATTGAGCAAGGAAGTCCTTACAAAAGTAGTGTGACAACTGGTTGCATATAGTTGCTCAAGCTGTCCTAATTCACAAGCACTGACAATGATACATTTAAGTGGTTACCACCCAAAGATTGTGCACTGCAAGTTTGATAAGGACACAATGGAACAGGGAATACTACTCAGTGCTATGTTGCTCTATGTAAGTTTGATAAGCATTAGTAATAAAGGCGCACCCCCCCCAAAAAAGTGTTTGATTTTAAAGTGATCCACAACTACCCTCATTCTGTCTTATGCTGTCTTGCCATCAGCCAAAGAGGTGTCCTTGGGCTGCAATGCTCCACCAACTAATCTCAAAGACCTCCAGGAAACCTGGGAGTAGGTTTCATAGGCCTAATATGTCAGTACTCTGAAACCACTTATCATTAAATCTAAGATCAGAGAAATTTTCAACATTCAAACAAGAATTAAAGCAGTACTGACACACACTTACAAAAAATGAACAATGGAAAAAATGCACTTCTTTAAACCACTACTTATGAAATGTAAAGCCTTGCACTCCAAATACAAGACACTACACTACACATATTCTACATACTGTATCTTATAAACACATCCCTACCCCTTACATTAATCAAAATACTAACTGTAATCCTGAACCTAAGCCAAAATCCAAATCTAATACCTAAAATCAATATAGCTATGTTTTTATTTACACTTTTTTTGAAGGAGTTATTCCCATAAGGACTGTGGACTCTTTTCAGGGGAAACTTGATGTGGTATTCATACTGACTAGGAGACATTTGCCAGGGCACCTGGGAACTTCCCCTACTATTTTTGTTTATGGGGACATGTTTGCATGTGGCATGTTCTACTTCCTACTTCTGGTCCAGGTGCAAAGGCAGATCAGAGTAGTAGGACGACTGATTCGTGCAAGGTGGAAGGAGAATTGGATTATTCGAAAGTTGAAGATGTTCATACTGTTGTTAATCGAACAACAGAAGCAGTAAGCTTGATGAAAACAGTATTGGAATGTGAGAAGTCGGATATGAAGGATGGTGTAGTGAAGGAATTAGAAGAGGAAGTCAAGCCTTTTCAAGAGCAGATTGAAGAAAAGAAATGTTGTTAAGGGACTGAGGATTTGCTTCAGCAAAACCTATATGAGGAAGAAGGTACAACACAAAAATGTATTGTTATAACTCTCCAGTAAGGAGGGCTCTGGGATGATTTATTAATGTACTTGGTGAATGCCATTGAACCAGAGAGTAGACATTTTGTCTCATGGGGTAATTTAATGGAGAAAATACAAAGACAGGACATTCCACAGGTTGAGAATAGGGTGATCATATGCAGAGATGGTGAAATCAAGAGTGGAGAAAGAAGGAAAAAGAAAGAAAATTATGAATGTAGCAAAGAAGAACATTTTTAAGGTATAAATTGAAAAAGAAAAGGTGGTGAAATTGACAGATATCAGGTATGTGATGAAATAAGAACACCTTTAGGAGTGAGAGTGTATGAGGTAAGGGCGTTTATTCATATTAATAAAGAGACTTTTTGTGACATTATTTTTGGAACTTGTAAAACTATGGAAAATTTTGTAGGAGAGTATGAAAAAACAAATGTACTCCTTGGAACTCTTATGTATTTAAAGCATTTCAAAGAGAAACTAAGAAAAAAAATAATATTCAATTTAGAGCTGAAGTAGAAAAAAATACTTTAAAAAGTATTGTGTGTGTAAAAATGTAATAGATATTGTAAAAGTGTATGATAATAGAGGTTTGTGGATGGGTGCATGGGACTGCAATGTTGTTTTCAAAATGAAAAATGATAATATCTTGCATATTTCAAGTGTTATAAATGTGAAAGGACATAAAGGAATGGTGAAATATTGGGGACAGCCAAAGACGTTTTTTGTGTGGGAAAGCTGATCACTTGATAAATAATTGTGAAAAAAGAAAATGTTTTGGATGTGGAGAAACAGGACATGATATAAGAAATTGTGAAATCAAATGTTAGCAATGTAACAAAGTAGGACACTTGGGAATGCAATGTGATTATAAAGCTACTGAATTAGAACAAGAGATTGTAGAAACATTAACATAACCAAATCTAGAGAGCAAGGACATAGCAAGAGAAAAAAATAATGTGAGGAAGTAAATAATTTGGAACTTAATGAAGATTTACAAGACGTCAGTAATGAACATTTCATTCTTAATAAAGGAGAATGAGAATATTCCGAATTAAATGATAGTGAAGACAACATGGAACGTGGTTAAACAAAAAAGAAATTCTATTGGTGAGAGAGTTCAAAACAGGAAAAAGAAAAATGGCAGAATAAAATAAAAAATAAAAAAAAAAAAGGGAAAGGCTGAGTTGCTTTAATATTTAAAAGTTAGCATTTTGTGTAAGGTACTTGCATTAAATGTTAATAGTTTAAAGAATGTTGTAAGAAGAAAAAGCAGTGAAGTTCTTACCATAACGTTCCATCTATGTTGTTGATCTTCATCCATTCTTTACTGATGGGTGTTGGTTCCATCCACGGAACCTAGTCGGCCTTGTAATAAGCTCGTGCCAGCCAAAAAACTCTCGAGCTAAGATTTTACCCACAATGCCCTTCCACTGTTACTCAGATCAAGTTTGCCTAACATAAGTAAAGCAGAGGCTGTCTCTAGGCAGAAAAAAACCCTAAGAACAGGCACAGGACCCTGTACAATCCCTCAGAAGCCTTAGGAGGGGGAAGGAGGATGAAACATAATGAATGAATGAAGATCAACAACAGAGATGGAATGTTATGGTAAGAATATAACTTCTTTATCTGATGTTGTTAATCTTCATTCATTCCTTACTGATGGGACAGAGTTCTTAGCTACCTTTATTCCTGGGAGGCCCTTATGGAAGAATGTTCCTGAGTACCATTGAACCGAAGGATGGTCTTCCCCTGGAGGCCAAATCCAATTTGTAACAAGTGATAAAGGTATGAGAGTTAGTTCTGGTTGCAGCTGCACAAATGTCATTCAAAGAAGCTCTCGCATGGAAAACAACAGAAGTAGCTACTGACCTGGTAGAATGTATTCTGAATTTACAAGGCAGAGGGATCAAGTTGATGCAGTTTCTCAACCATTTGGCCAAAGTTACCTTTGAGACAGGATTACCCATTTTTTGTCCTGAGAAGGCCACAAATAATTGGTCTGATTTATGTATTGATTTAGTTCTGTCCAGGTAAAAATGCAATTGCCTATGTACGTCCAGCAAGTGAAGGAAATATTCTCCTTTATTTGAGTAGCTGGGGAAAAATACTGCCAGGTTAATTGTTTGGTTAATCATCAGTTCAAAAATAACTTTAGGTAGAAAGGATGGATTATTTCAGAGTGATACTCTGTCTTTGTGAAATATCATATAGGATCATCTGATACACAAAGCTTGAAGCTCTGAGCCGAGTATAGCTGATGTGATAGCTATCAAAAATAAAGATTTCCAGGACAGGAATTTTAGAGTGCAAGTAGAGCCCAGTTCAAAAGGAGATCATGTTAGACATTGCAATACTAATGCTAAGTTCCAAGGTTCTATTGGTTCCCTGAAAGGGGGTCTGATATGTAGCACACCTTTTAAGAACATCTTGCAGAGACGGTGGGATATAAGGGAAGAATCTTGAAACCTAGCATGGAAACTTTAGATAGCAGCTAAATGCACCCAAATATTCGAAGCTGCTGCTCTTGAATCAAGAAGATTTAACAAATATTCCAAGACTACAGTAAATGGAGCTGAGAAGGGGTCCAGTTGTCTTCTTTGAGACCAAATGAATAATCTCTTCCATTTTCTGAAAAAGGTTTTCCTGGTGGATGGTTTATAAGAAGCCAGAAGGATATTATGCACTGGGGAGATGAGTTTGTCCTGCCTGGCGATTACTGGAAATGGAGGAACCAAGCTGTCAGCTTGAGACTGGAAATGTTCGGGTGAGTCAACCGTTGTGGGTGTGAGATCAGTTCTGGAGAGGGATCCAGAATCCATGAGTGATCTAGTAGGTGAGGCCAAAGGAAGGGAAACCAAACTTGTCATGGCCAATAAGGGGCAATGAGGATTACTCTGCTTCTCAGATGAAGGGCTTTCTTTAAAAATTGGGAAATCAGGGGAAAGGGAGGAAAGGCATACAGAAGTCCCGTGGGCCACTCGTGGATCATAGCGTCCCTCAGGGACTTCCCCTGTGAGGGGATTAGGGCAAAATAGCTGCTGCATTTGTGGTTTGCTGGGAAGGTGAATAGATCGCAGCAAGGCTGGCCGATTGACTGAAGATATTCATCACAATAGTAGGCTTGAGAGACCACTCATGAGGTAGTAAGATGCATCTGCTCAGTTTGTCTGCAATCACTTTGGAACTCCCTGGAATATGCATTGCTATCAGAAAACAATTGGAATCTATCACCCATTGCCAAATTCTCATGGCTTCTTGACATAGAGGACAGGATTTGGTTCCCACTTGTTTGTTGATGTACCAGACCACTGATATGTGATGGAAAGATGGGATGAAATGCTTGCAAAGCTAGAAGCACTGCCCTCAGTTCTAACACATTGATATGCAGGTTGGTCTCTGTATTCGACCAAGTGCCTTGGACCATCTTCCCCTGGTAAAGCTCCCCACACCCTATCAGGGAAGCGTCCATTGTCACTGTGGCCCTGGGCTGTTGAGGGCAAAAGGGGCAGCTTCATTGTTGTCCATCTGGCTTCATCCACCATATTAAATCTTGTTTGTATCTCTGTGTAATTCAAATTTGGAAGGATAACGGGTGATGTAAGGGATACCATTGAGTTAGAAGGAGCCTTTGTAGAATTCTCATGTGTAGTCTTGCCAAGGGAACCATAGTAATTGATGCTGCCATCGAACCAAAGAGTTGAAGTACAGTTTGGGCTGGGACTAGTTTTTGACAGAGTATCCTCTGGATCTGCGATCTTATCCTGAGCAGTCTGTGATCTGGTAGAGATACTAGACAAGCAGTTGTATTCAAGATCTCTCTGATAAATTCTAGGGATTGAGAAGGAGCTAGGTTGCATTTTCCCCAATTTATCAAGATTTCTAGATGTTCTGCAAGTCTGAGAGTGTATAATAATGCTGTTTCCAGTAGACGCTTGGTGGGGGTGGTGAGGAGCCAATCGTCCATATGGAAACACTCAGAATCCTTGTAGTCTCAAGTGAGCTGTTACTACTACCATGCACTTGATGAACACTCTGGGGGCTGCACAGAGTTGGAAGGGCAGTACACAGAATCAAAAGTGATTGGCTCCTAGCTGAACATGAAGGAATCTTCTGGAGCTTTTGTCCATATTTATGTGGTAATGCACATCCTGAAGATCTACTGAGCACATCCAATCATCTTTCTCCAATAACAGAAAGATAGACCGAACCATGACCATCCGGAATTTTTCTTGCTTGACAAATTTGTTTGAAATGCTGAGATCCAGTATTGTTCTCCAGTCTCCTGTCTTTTTTGGCACCAAAAAGAATCTCGAGTAAAATCTGTATCCTATCTGGTCTGGTGGGACTGCTTGGATGACTCTTTTTTTGAAGCAACTTTTGAATTTCTAGTGCTGCTGTTTACTTTGACTGGGTGGAACATCAGGAATTCGAGTTGGTAGTATTGGACAAAGGTTGAATGGAATGCAGCATCCTCTGGTAATGATCCATTGTACCCATAAATCTGTTGCTATTGTTTGCCAGGCAGAATGGTACAAGGAAAAATGCCCCCCGGCTGCTTCCATAGGAAAGCAACTAGGCCGCTCCTCAGGAGCACTGGTAGGGTTACCCAGAGAAAGCATCTCTGGAACCCTTGTTATGTGGACCTCCTCTGCCCCTATAGGGGTGTCTTCCAGTTGAGTTACCCCCCTCTGCCATGGGGGGTATACTCACCACATGTGTCATGGAAAGGACCCTGTGATTTTTTTGTGCCACATATTTCCACTCCTCTGGTTCCTAGAATATGGATGTTGAAGGTTGAAAAATGTACGCCCACAGCAGAAAGGGTCTTGCCATCCTTTTCACACCTGGCCAGTGTGTCTTTGACTTTAGGGCTGAAAGGGGAAGAGGCTTCCACTGGAGCATTCAGGAAGAAAGACTTAAAGGGTCCGCAAAGTCACAAAGGCACATCCAAGTGTGGCATCTTATGACAATGCCTAAACCCACTGCTCTGGCAGCTCCTTCCTTGGTGTGAGAAATCAAATGCATGGAGGAGTTGGATTCCAGGGTAGCTAGTTGTGAGGCAGCCTTGTCACGGACCTCATCAGACACAGCTCCTGTTAAAATTTTAGAGAGTTCAGTCACTAAGTCTCTCTGAAGCCTGGTGAAGTGTGCTAGAAAATTCAAAGACCTAACTGTAAAGGTTGATGATGCAAAGACTCACTTCCCTAGCCTGTCTATTGCCCTGGACTCCTTGTTTGGGGGGTGGACAGTCTGGCTCTTCTCAGCTAGTTCTTTTTTGGTGGCAGCCACCACCACCATAGTGTCTACTGGAAGTCTCTTTGACCAGTGAGGATGTTGTTCCGGGGGAGATAAGATTTTGTCCAGCCTCTGGGTGATTGGTTCAATGGTGTCAGAACATTTCCATGCATGCTGCATGATGGGCTGAACTAGCTCATCTGCAGGTGGGGTAACCCAGAAGGTAGAAGGGTGAGCACAAAAAGCCTGCAGGAACATGGACTCCTCAAAGGAAGGGTTGGAGGGCTTCTAGTCACCCCTCTGTTTCAATATTTCCAGGATGTCTCCAAAAGATACATCATCAGGGGGTGACTGTGGGGACCCTTCCCCTTCATCATAGTCCGTGTCTTTGGTAAGGGACTCCTCAGGTGAGTCTATGAGTTTCCTCTTGCATACCTTCTTATGCAAGACCTCCTCAGTGGGAGCTTTTGAGGAGGACTCTGAAGAAAAAACACTCTGTGGAAGGGTATCCTGAGACTCTTGTGCTCGCCATCCTATAGTAGTGGCTTGTGTCAGCTGCAGCTCAGAGGGAGGATGTAGTGGAGGTTCGGACGTTGGAGGCTTGCCTACCGAGGCAAGAGCCCTCTCCATTGCCTGGAAAACTGGCTCACCTGAAGAGGGATGGGAGCCCGGAAATGACAAAGACAACCTTGGAACTGAGGTCACACCCCGCTCCAATGAACCAGCCCCCAAGCAAGGATTCTCAAGAGGACTGGGCACTGAAAGCACCCCCAGGACCATGGACAACACCGTAGAAAAAAATCAGTGCCATACCATGAACCCAAGTGCCTATGGGCCAGCCACAATCCTGAGAAAGGTTCAGTACTAAATGGTCCAGGAGCCAAAGGGATGGCTCCAACACCACGGTGAGATCCACCAGTGGAACTGAAGCAGTTGGAGACGATGAGCGTGTCAGTTCAGGGGGCTTCGATACTTGCATAGAAGTCAAAGGAGGAGAGTTAGCTCGAGTCTGTGGAAAAAAACTCCCACCTTCAGGAGGGAGGGGGGTTCTGGATGGTTTTGTAATCCCTCTTGCCATCAGCAGCTGATTCACAAGGTGCACCACATCCAATTTGGAAAGGCTCCTGCAGGAGCACATCAATATTCACGATGGGGAGTCAGGTCTTTCTAAGAAGGGACTGTACTGTTGCCCCAGGAAGGGATCTATCGAGGGTGAATATCTGGTCCTGGCTGTTGGGGTCACTGGCACCAAAGTGTCTATGGTAGTATGCATGGGCAGTTTCAAAGTTATCAATAAAGGTAAGTTCAGTGCCGTGGCTGTGTATGGTTGCTGAGAGAGATGGTGCCAGAGTTGATGGGACCAAGATCGGCACCAAGGAGGGTTCTAATGGTTTAGTTATGATTGGTGCCGAAGGTGTAGTTTTCGGTGCCAAGGCTAACACTGAAGATATCGATTTTGATGGCAGTACCGTGGATGGAACCGTAACTGACAGTGCCGTGGAAGTCAATTTTAATGGTTCAGACAATTTAGGAATTTTAGGTCTCAGTTCCTGTTTTTTTCTCACCAGAAGATGATGAAAGAACTGAGTGTGATCTCTTTTTACGATGTTTACTGGGAGGAGATGAACCCTCCAACCCAGAGATATCCTCCGAGAATGTTGTTTTAAGGAAGCCTTTTAGAATGAGTTTATTTTCTTCTCATTGTGTCCTGGAAGAAAACCCTTTACAAATCACACAAGGTGGTTGTACTGATAGATGAGAAATGCCCAAACAGTAGACACAAGAGTCATGTGTCAGAGTTGGGAATCTTGTGACTGCACTGGTCAAATTGTTTAAACCCAGACGCACCTTTCTTTTCAGACATAATGTCAAAAAATTATTAACAAACACTATTAAAGAAGACATAGAAAGTTTTTTTTTTTTTTTAGGAAAGAAGAGAAGGGTGAGGGGGGGGATACCACCAATAGTATTAAAAGGAATTACCTAAAAGGTAAGAGGGAAAGATTACCAACGATGGTAATAAAAGAGATTTACCACAATGGTAATAGAGAAGAGGAAGGTATAGAAAATTACCTAAAAAGTGGTAAGAAAACAGTAGAAAGAGTAACTATGAAACAGTGGGTTATAAACGATAAAGATTTCGTCTTCTAGCTTTTTGCAGTTAGGGGTCACCACAGTGGATCACCTGTCTGCTCGTGATTAGCAGTGGAGTTTTATGGTGCTGAGTTGCCAGCCCAGCACCCAGCCTTCCACATACATGCACACACTCACACCTAGGGCCAATTTGGAGTGTCTAATCCACCTACAGCATGTCTGTGGGAGGAAACCGGAGCACCTGCGACCACAGGAAGGACAAGCAAACGCCACACAGAAGGTACCCCAGCTGAGGAATGAACCGGAAAACCTCTTGCTATGAGGTGACAATGCTAATCACTGCACCACCGTGGCCACCCATAAATGATAAAGACTAAAGGTGGGTAAAAGCTTAGCTCGAGAGTTTTTTGGCTGGCATGAGCTTGTTACAAGGCTGACTCGGTTCTGAGGATGGAACCAACACCCATCAGTAAGGAAAGAATGAAGATTAACAACATCAGATTAAGCATTCTTGAATGGTGTAAAAGACAGGAGAGTGATATTATTATATTAGAAGACACTAGCTTTTTAACAAATGAAGAAAGACTACAGTTAGAAGTATGGTGGGGAAAAACTGTGATCTTTAATTTAGGGAAAGAAACATGTTCAGGAATATTTATTTTGTATAGAGAGATGATAAAAGTTTTGGATTTTACACTTGTTACTGTAAGCCAAACTATGATTCTTGATGTAAGATGGGGAAAGCAGGTATTTAGAATTATAGCAATTTATATATTTGCAATAAAAAAGAGGGAAGATATGTTTAAAGATGTAATTAAGTACTTAGGACTAAATATGGATATAATTGTTGCATGAGATTTTAATTGTAACAGAAGGCAAAATAAAAAAAAAACATATGATGTGAAAGTGATGTTAGATATATGGTACAGAAATTTAAATATTTGGAATAAGAGTACTTGGACTTACAGTAGAGGTGAACATAAAACAGAAATAGATTATTTCTTAGTTTCTGCAGGGTTAAAAATTATGGATGGAGAAGTACTAGAGACAGTTTTTTTGGATCACAGGGCGGGTCTATGTGACATCATTGAAGGATCACTTCTGCAAACTTCCATTCATTGACCTGAAAACAGTGAACATTCACTTAAGTGAACGTTCACATCTGCTAGTTTTTACACAGGGAATGAAAGTAGTTGGTCAGCATCAGCAAATTTGCTCTTCTCCCCACTGTAGTGCGATCTTGGAGTTGGTATATATAGTTGGGGGGGGGGACGCAGCTCCCCCCCCCCCACCTGGGTGTGTTTGACATACTGTGGTGTTTGTGAAGATCAAATGCTGGCCAACTACTACCATTCCCTGTGTAAAAATTAGCTGATGTGAACATTCACTTAAGTGAATGTTCGCTGTTTTTGGTTCAACAGAGGTACGCGAAAGTGATCCTTCGATGATGTGACATGGACGCCACAGGACTATATAGATTACTTTGAAAGATAATTCTGATTATATAAAAATAGGAAAAGGAATAAAAATGATTAATGAGGTTAAATGGAATAAAGAAAGGAAGATAATGTAGATGTAGTAAGTTTATGCAAGGATCACATAGAAATGAGGCCTTTTAATAAAGATTGGTCTGAATGGTGGCTGTTTTTTAAACAAAAATATAAGAAGTGTTATATAAGAAGGGAAAATATAAAAAGAAGAAAGGAAAGAGTGCATTATGATCAGTTGATTAAAGATATATGTGATAGTTTAGAAAAAAATGAAGAGTTATTTTATAAAAGAAGAATTATATGATTTAAATTAATTTATTATTTATTTTATTTATTTATTTACATTTGTTTACTGGGAAATTCCAACTGGACACAGGTTCTTTTTCAGCTGAGGCCCGGAGATGAAGCTCCACAGGACAATAAATGAGCAGCAGAGTACACGAAGAACAACTGAATATACATACAATAGCAAATAATACATACTGCAGCAAACATTAGATATATACATACAATATTTAATGAACAGATATACCAATATCTAGCTAGAGGCTAGGAATAAAGGTAGGATGCATATACAGATAATACTAAGCTCAAACGGATACTGTTCTAAACTCATAAACCTAAATCTTATATAGAAGTATTGCACTAAACTCAAACAGATATAAAGCAGAAGCTCCACACGAAGGTGGAACAAGCTAAAAGGGCTAATGGGATGGAAGGGGAAGATAGAGGAGTAAGAGAGGAGACTGGGTGAGTAGTATATGTCAGAACCACCGACTGAAGCAAAAATCCACCAGCGTAGTTGAAAAAGTTTATTCCGACACTGTCAACAATGATCTAAACACCTGTTTTTTAAATGTATTAATTGTAAGCAATTCAACAGAATCTAATCAGTTATTGTCATTGTATTGTTTGACTTCTAAACTCGCCTACACTTTTAGTTTTTGGCTTGTTCAGGGTTAAATATTAAGGAAGTATAAAACAGCAGCTTTGTATTTAATTATCAATCAACTCATACTATTTAAATACTCTGGGTTATCTGGCCCAGTGTTTTGACTTGATAAAGCCTGGAATATACCAGGCGAAAGCGCTTGTCTCACTTGTCTGTTTGGATCATTGTTGACAGTGTCGGAATAAACTTTTTCAACTACGCTGGTGGATTTTTGCTTCAGTCGGTGGTTCTGACCTGCACATTATTGGTTTTTTGTTGTTTCTAAGTTTTTGAGTAGTATATGTGGTAGTGAGAGGAAGCTAGGTGTAGGTCAGTTGGATATGTATTTGGGACTGAGTGCGTAGTATACGTGGTAGTGAGAGGAAGCTAGGTGTAGGTCAGTTGGATATGTATTTGGGACTGAGTGAGTAGTATATGTGGTAGTGAGAGGAAGCTAGGTGTAGGTCAGTTGGATATGTATTTGGGACTGAGTGCGTCGTATACGTGGTAGTGAGAGGAAGCTAGGTGTAAGTCAGTTGGATATGTATTTGGGACTGAGTGCGTAGTATATGTGGTAGTGAGAGGAAGCTAGGTGTAAGTCAGTTGGATATGTATTTGGGACTGAGTCGTCGTATACGTGGTAGTGAGAGGAAGCTAGGTGTAAGTGAGTTGAATATGTATTTGGGACTGAGTGCGTATACGTGGTAGTGAGAGGAAGCTAGGTGTAAGTCAGTTGGATATGTATTTGGGACTGAGTGCGTAGTATACGTGGTAGTGAGAGGAAGCTAGGTGTAAGTCAGTTGGATATGTATTTGGGACTGAGTGCGTAGTATACGTGGTAGTGAGAGGAAGCTAGGTGTAAGTCAGTTGGATATGTATTTGGGACTGAGTGCGTAGTATACGTGGTAGTGAGAGGAAGCTAGGTGTAGGTCAGTTGGATATGTATTTGGGACTGAGTGCGTAGTATACGTGGTAGTGAGAGGAAGCTAGGTGTAAGTCAGTTGGATATGTATTTGGGACTGAGTGAGTAGTATACGTGGTAGTGAGAGGAAGCTAGGTGTAGGTCAGTTGGATATGTATTTGGGACTGAGTGAGTAGTATATGTGGTAGTGAGAGGAAGCTAGGTGTAGGTCAGTTGGATATGTATTTGGGACTGAGTGCGTAGTATACGTGGTAGTGAGAGGAAGCTAGGTGTAAGTCAGTTGGATATGTATTTGGGACTGGGTGAGTAGTATATGTGGTAGTGAGAGGAAGCTAGGTGTAGGTCAGTTGGATATGTATTTGGGACTGGGTGAGTAGTATATGTGGTAGTGAGAGGAAGCTAGGTGTAGGTCAGTTGGATATGTATTTGGGACTGAGTGCGTAGTATACGTGGTAGTGAGAGGAAGCTAGGTGTAAGTCAGTTGGATATGTATTTGGGACTGGGTGAGTAGTATATGTGGTAGTGAGAGGAAGCTAGGTGTAGGTCAGTTGGATATGTATTTGGGACTGGGTGAGTAGTATATGTGGTAGTGAGAGGAAGCTAGGTGTAGGTCAGTTGGATATGTATTTGGGACTGAGTGCGTAGTATACGTGGTAGTGAGAGGAAGCTAGGTGTAAGTCAGTTGGATATGTATTTGGGACTGAGTGAGTAGTATATGTGGTAGTGAGAGGAAGCTAGGTGTAGGTCAGTTGGATATGTATTTGGGACTGAGTGAGTAGTATATGTGGTAGTGAGAGGAAGCTAGGTGTAGGTCAGTTGGATATGTATTTGGGACTGAGTGCGTAGTATACGTGGTAGTGAGAGGAAGCTAGGTGTAAGTCAGTTGGATATGTATTTGGGACTGAGTGCGTAGTATACGTGGTAGTGAGAGGAAGCTAGGTGTAAGTCAGTTGGATATGTATTTGGGACTGAGTGCGTAGTATACGTGGTAGTGAGAGGAAGCTAGGTGTAAGTCAGTTGGATATGTATTTGGGACTGAGTGCGTAGTATACGTGGTAGTGAGAGGAAGCTAGGTGTAAGTCAGTTGGATATGTATTTGGGACTGAGTGCGTAGTATACGTGGTAGTGAGAGGAAGCTAGGTGTAAGTCAGTTGGATATGTATTTGGGACTGAGTCGTAGTATACGTGGTAGTGAGAGGAAGCTAGGTGTAAGTCAGTTGGATATGTATTTGGGACTGAGTGCGTCGTATACGTGGTAGTGAGAGGAAGCTAGGTGTAAGTCAGTTGGATATGTATTTGGGACTGAGTGCGTAGTATACGTGGTAGTGAGAGGAAGCTAGGTGTAAGTCAGTTGGATATGTATTTGGGACTGAGTGCGTAGTATACGTGGTAGTGAGAGGAAGCTAGGTGTAAGTCAGTTGGATATGTATTTGGGACTGAGTGAGTAGTATATGTGGTAGTGAGAGGAAGCTAGGTGTAGGTCAGTTGGATATGTATTTGGGACTGAGTGAGTAGTATGTGGTAGTGAGAGGAAGCTAGGTGTAAGTCAGTTGGATATGTATTTGGGACTGAGTCGTAGTATACGTGGTAGTGAGAGGAAGCTAGGTGTAAGTCAGTTGGATATGTATTTGGGACTGGGTGAGTAGTATATGTGGTAGTGAGAGGAAGCTAGGTGTAGGTCAGTTGGATATGTATTTGGGACTGGGTGAGTAGTATATGTGGTAGTGAGAGGAAGCTAGGTGTAGGTCAGTTGGATATGTATTTGGGACTGAGTGCGTAGTATACGTGGTAGTGAGAGGAAGCTAGGTGTAAGTCAGTTGGATATGTATTTGGGACTGGGTGAGTAGTATATGTGGTAGTGAGAGGAAGCTAGGTGTAGGTCAGTTGGATATGTATTTGGGACTGGGTGAGTAGTATATGTGGTAGTGAGAGGAAGCTAGGTGTAGGTCAGTTGGATATGTATTTGGGACTGAGTGCGTAGTATACGTGGTAGTGAGAGGAAGCTAGGTGTAGGTCAGTTGGATATGTATTTGGGACTGAGTGCGTAGTATGTGGTAGTGAGAGGAAGCTAGGTGTAAGTCAGTTGGATATGTATTTGGGACTGAGTGAGTAGTATACGTGGTAGTGAGAGGAAGCTAGGTGTAAGTCAGTTGGATATGTATTTGGGACTGAGTGCGTAGTATACGTGGTAGTGAGAGGAAGCTAGGTGTAGGTCAGTTGGATATGTATTTGGGACTGAGTGCGTAGTATACGTGGTAGTGAGAGGAAGCTAGGTGTAGGTCAGTTGGATATGTATTTGGGACTGAGTGAGTAGTATATGTGGTAGTGAGAGGAAGCTAGGTGTAGGTCAGTTGGATATGTATTTGGGACTGGGTGAGTAGTATATGTGGTAGTGAGAGGAAGCTAGGTGTAGGTCAGTTGGATATGTATTTGGGGTTGAGATGAAGTGAGATAGTTAAGCATGTTATAACAGGTCTGAGAGATTGAGTGAAGAGGGAAGGGAAGGGTAATGGGTGAGCCAGAGCCTGCAGAGGAAGGAATGCAAAAATAAAAAGAATAAGAAATATATAAAATATTTTATAAAATAAATAAAAAGAAAATATATTTGTTATATAAAAAAGATAATTTTTGCAAGGAAAGGAGGAGGAAATTGCATCATATTTGAATAAGCTTATTAAAGAAATGTATAGTCTTATGAGACTAATGAAAGATGGGTCAGGTATTATACAAAGTATGCAAGACAAGATTATGGAAATAGTGGAAGGATATGTTAAAGAAATATTGGGAAGAATGTACAATGTACTAAGGAATGGAAAGTGGATATTTTTCTGAGGAAGATAATTAAGATTTGGAAAAAAAGATTAGAATGGAAGAATTAGAAAATATTTTAAGAAAAGTAAATTTGGGATCTGTGGCAGGGCTGGATGGAGTAGAGTATTGTATGTATGAAAATATGACTGTAGTTCAAAAGACATATTTTTTTAAAGTATTAAATGAATGGTTAAGAAAGAGTTTTCAGTATAAAGATTTGTGTATTGATATAATTAAATTACTATGGAAAAGAGGAGACAAGTATGAAATTCAACACTGGAGACCTATAGTTCTTAATAACACAAACTATAAGATTTTTATGAAAATTTTGCAAAAAAGAATGGAAAGTAAGTTAAGTAAAATCATAAATAAAAGTATTTATAGTATAAAATGTAGAAAAGTACAGGATTTACTGTTAATTATTAGAGAACTAGGGGATTACATTTTTTATAAGAATATCCGAGCAAAGTTAATAGTGGATGATGTTAACAAGGCATTTGATTCAATTCAGCATAACACCCTATGGAAGATATTTGATACAAACAATTTAAATAATGTTAAAATTTTTGTTATAGCTTATAAGTTAAATATAGTAATGATATTAATAAACAGATATTTAGCAAGGAAATCGTGCTTGAAAAGGGTATAAGGCAGGGTTGTTCCTTAAGTAATGTTATTTTTGTATTAATAATGAATGTTATTTTGACTCATATTAATACTGAATTAAGAGATATGGAATATATACCCACGGATTTACTATTCCTCCATGCAGGACTAGCTTAGTCCTGCACGGAGGCGGCTGTTTAGGAGCAGGATGGAACCGCGCCATGCATAATAATGAGGTGCGCTGCCTGAGTTCCTAGGCTTACACGGAGCATGTAAGAGTGCAGGGGGCATGTCTGAGAGCAGAGCTCTCAGAATAAACATGCCCCCCGCAATGAAAAACAGCAGAAAGGGGTATGAAATGAGCGAGACCACTCACAGGTGATGGCATATTCCCACCAACAGTCCCCCTTGTGTACAACAGCAGCAGTATGCATAAATAAAATGAAGAAACCCTTATTTTTTTTTTTTATTTGATTAAAGCTAACCGTATGTGCGCAAGTGTGCCCATCACTTACCTATGGTTAATACAGCTTAAATGACTGAAGAGGATAACAAGGAAGATATATGCAAATGAAGCAGCATAGCAATAGTGTAGTGGGCAGAGCATTTGCCTTACAAGCAGGCATTTCCAGTTTGAGTCCCACTGCAGCACATTCCATTTTCCATGGCAAAGCACGTTATGAGTAATATTTATGTTGCATAACCCACTAAATAACATATTTTCATGAACTGGAGTACTGCAGTAAAAGCACATGTGAGGTGTCAGTGTCATAATGAATAAGGCACTAGTAAGCAGGTTTAAGCACAGATAAGCAGTAGTAAGCATATTTAAGCACTAGCAAGCGGGCTTAAGCCCATTTGCACAGTGATAAGCAATGCCTACACTGGTTAAGCAATTTTAAAGCTAGCTCTCTGTAAGCAGATGTAATGGCAGGTTAGCAGTGCTTACCATCGTGCAAACCCACTTACAACTGCTCAAAAGTGCCTTAATCACTCTGTATCCAATGCCCCTTGTTCTGGCCATCAACAAAATAAACAACCATGCAAGTCTCAAACCCTGGACCCTATACACCATAGTCAGTGTAGTTAACCACCAAGCCATCACAAAAATACAGACAAATAAGGTATTAGCAAACAAGTCTTCACCACAGTAAAACCAAACTGAACCTGTGGCAGGAATCAGTATACAGTCATATGTTCCATAACCCACTGGATAACATAAATATGTGAACTGGAGTACAGCAGTAAGCCCATATGTGAGGAGTAATTGTAACAGAGTGTTGAAGTCCCCAATAAAGCACAAGGATCCCATAGAGTGTATGTACACATTAATCATGGATACCAGGCGGAGATATATAAGATGTAATAAATAAGAAATCAATGCCAAAAAGAAAAATAATGCAAAGTCTAATGTAAGCAATGCTAAGCATTGCACAAGCCAGCTTAGGAGGTGTAAGCAATGTGTAGGCCAGCTAACTCAATATGCCCAGTGTTGTACCCCTTTAAACAATGCCAACATTCATTAAGCAGGTTTGCCCATAGCTTAGCTTTTTCAAAACCGGACAATCACAGAAAAGTGCAGGAAATTGGCCCTACTTAAACCCAAGAGCTAGAAATACATCTCATAACTGGTTGTAGCTTCCCCTTTCAGGCACAATGGCAGTAAGAGGAGTAGGTGTGCACTTCCGGGTGCAGTGCTGGTGCATCCAGGAGTTCAAGGTCATGGCAGGACTCCTAGTTAAAGACCATGCTCAGAGACTGCTGCAGGGCCAGTACCAGGGCTTCCAATATAAGATGGAGGCCTAGGACCATCTCGCCTGTGACCTCACCAGTGCCACTGCCATACCCCGAACTGGTGAGCAGGTCAGGCACCACTATGCCGACCTGAAGCGGTGTAAGGGGGACCTCTTGGAGGAGTGGCTCCAGGAGGCTAGAGCGGCAGGGGATGTTCCAGTTGTGTGTATCACCCCAGCATGTGTGTAATAATTGCCAGCTCAGGTATATCATGGATAGGTATGGCTAAATATTCCTCTTATGTCCCCCACAGCTACAATGGAGTGGGCCGTGAACCAGGAGGCCCACATCAGTCACCTGGCGCGGTTGCGACATGAGGCAGGTCAGTAATACTCATGCATTTACTGTCAAAGGAAATAAAAATAAAAGTAGTAGTAAATTAATTGCTTGTATAAAACCTGTATTGTTCAAGGCAAGTACTGCATACACTAAAGAATATGGCAGGAAGAGTTTCATATTGTTTGTAAGTTAATAAAAGTGTAATAGCCTGACAAAACAGGTCTAACTGCTGGACTGCATGTGTATATCCTGGTATCATACGGTAATGTAGATATGCAATCATGTAATAGTACTGCAGTATTAAGCACTGTTACCCACACTGTGCACCATAAATTGAATGTGTAGGAATGCCTGTATATGACAGGTGTAATCCCCAGAGGCCATTTAGTACAACTGAGAGACACATAGACAGTAAACAGGAAATATGCAGACAACAAAAACCGAATAGCACATTCAACTGAGATGTGAACTGTTGTTTTTATAGCACACACAGCCACGGTTCGAATCCTACCAGTGGTAGTAGTCTGTATACAGAATCATACCCCACAACTGTACAGATATGTCCAGAATGTCTAGTAAAGTGGCCCATATCTGTTGCCTATCAACCTGTTTCCCTGAGAAATTAGTGGGATGATCCCAGACATATAGGTAACAAACAGGAAATAAAACTGATTGACACACAGCTATGAGAACAAAGCTGGCACACTAGCAGCTCCCCAATACCTTATGTGACTAAGAAGCCACGTATGTCCCATTTACACCCCAACTTGTCAAGCTGTGGTCAGAGTGTGTACAGTAACAGAGTGAGATGTATGTGCATAATAGTAATGTGGAATCTGATACTGTGTGTGGGAAACATTCAGCTAGTGCTAATAAACATTCCTCCCACAGGTCTGTCAGATACCAACACTGTGTCCAGAAATACAAGAATGATATACAGTTATGCTGAATAATGAGGTATTACACATCACTGTCACCCACACTGTCCAACAACATAAAACTGTCTAGGAAATCTGTATATGAGTGTTGTAATACAAAGTCATAATGTAAAAGCACAGAGGATTAATAAGACAGAAAGCAGATAGGAGATATACAGCAATATCTATATAGCAGACACAACTGTGATGGACAGTGTTTAAGTTGTAGCAGACACAGCCATGGTCTGAATCCTGGGAGTGGAATTAGGCTGCATACAGATTCATACCCCACAACTGTACAGATGAGGCCAGAATGTCTAGTATATTTGCCCATATCTGCTGCCTGTCCCCCTGGTAAGTCTGTGGGATGATCCCAGATGTTTAGCTAGCAAACAGGGACTACAAGTGATTGTCAAACATCATGAGAACACACCTATCACTGTAGCAACCCCTGAAACTGTTTGGAGAGAGTCACTGCAGCAACCCCCCGAAACTGTTTGGAGAGTAATATTTCAAGTATGTCCTATCTACACTCCCATGTTCTCAAGCTGTGACCAGATTGTGTACAGTAACAGAGTGAGAGGTATGTGCATAATACTAATGTGTAATCTGGGACGTTGTGTGGCAACAGTCAGGTAGTGCTAACAAACATTTCTCCCACAGGTACGTTGGATACGGACACTGTGCTGAGAAATACAGACCATTATAACCTGTACTGGTACTGTTCACTCTGGTATTGTAGGGAATTGTGAGTGTTGCAGTTTCTCTGAATAATAAAGTATTACTGGTCATTGTCACCAGTAATACTTTATTATTCAGAGAAACTGCAACACTCACAATTCCCTACAATACCAGAGTGAACAGTACCAGTACAGTTTATAATGGTCACTGTCACCATCTGTGGTGGTGGTGCTGCGGTAGCGTTGTTGCCTCACAGTAAGACACTGATCGGTTCGACTCTCACCTAGAGCATCTTCTGCGTGGAGATATGCGTGAATGAGCGTACCTTCCTTGAAGGTTGTGCGTCAGGGCTGGTAACTCAGCACGTAAAAATCAACTACCAATCATTAGCGGACCGGAGTACCGCTGTGGCAACCCCTAACTGGGATAAGCCGAATGACACAACAACAACAACCGGTCACTGTCACTCACACTGTGCTACATAATATAACTGTGTAGGAAAGCATGTATATGTGTGTGTCAGGTCACTAAAGGTGAAAGAGGGCAATATTCTAAATACTTCCCGGCACACCAGCATGTGGTCAACACATGGCCAGAGTCTGTGCAGAAAGAGTTGGATAGCTATGTGCAAAACAACAACCTGGAAACTGGGAGTATGTGTACAAGCAGTTAGTTAGTGTTAACAAACATTCCCTCCACAGGTATACCAGGTAAGAGGTGTATACTGCAGGTAAAACCGATTCATGTGTAATGATGACAACAGCCATATCACTGTCCAAACTAAGGCTATAGAGTAGTGTAGTAAGGCTTGTAAGGTACAGTTAACAGCACTGACTAAGAAAGTAATGTGGACTACAGGAATATACTAGTTGCTAATTGACATCTTTCTCTCCCCCCCGCCATATCTCCAACAATAATCAACATACCCACCTCAACCGGTATGTAATGACACCTATGTTCTGATAATGTCCAATTGTTTGATAAATATTTTGATGGCTCCCATGTATGTGCTATGTTGAATTATTCCAACATTGGTAGCATGGTGTCATCAATGTACCTGCATGCTGTACTTATTACCACTGTGGTCCCATATATGCATGTGTTCTGTTGGCTATGCAACTGTTCAGTATCTGGTGTCTGGGTTAATGGGAATATCAATGCATGCTGTTATACCTAACCATGGAATGTGTTGACTATTACTAACCCACAAATGATGATGAAATCTAAATACTATAGCACGCTTGGGAAGGCCGGTCCCAGCGGACCCACCTGTCCCACCTCAGCTGGCCATGGCACCGGGCACCAGCATGCCTAGGGTCCAACCTGGGACCTCCTTGTCCATTGGTCCTGCACCACCTTTGGGTGGAATCGCCTCAGGGGATGGGGCTCACACCCACTGCCAGGTCGGGGTCATGGTGCTTAGAGTGATCAATGAGTAGTTTGGTGATCTTCTACTCCAGCTTGAGGGTTGCGTGCTGTGATTAGAGAGTCAGCCTGGTTCTGTGACTCAGCCCCCAGCACAACCACCTTCTGGGCTGTGAAGATGCAGTGGTGACTGCCCATGGGTGGGGACCTCAGTCCCACTGTTATCACTAGGGGGCTTGTGGGCTTTCGATATCCCAACATCCCTCCCCATCAAGGTGTTTACCCCCACATGTGACATATACTGCCCCTATATGCATCCTATTTGTCTTGTCTGTTAACCTACCCAACCTACCTCCTCAAATATACCTACTACCCCTCCCCAACATCCCACTCTCACCTGAAAAAAAAGGGCAATCCATTCCCCCCAAAAGATTTCACCCCATGCATAGCTGTCCATTTCGCACCCATGCCCACTGGACACATGTAATCTGGTCTAATTGGCATCACAACTTATTATTGTTGTCCTCACCCATCTCCCAGGAGTTTGAGTGCCCAAATCTATCTCCAAATTCAGTGTATATGCACAGCTGTTGCTGTAAAAAAAATGGGCAGCTTTGGACATTACCTACACCCTTCCTGCATATCCCTGGCTATTTTTCCTACTGTATTTCCCTCTTTGTGGCCCTTTTTTTCACCACTTTTCTATCAATCCCTGTTTCTTTTCTTTTAAAGAAATTAGTGTGGGGGTAAGTGGCAGTAAGCACTTTTAAGGAGCAGTAAGTGGGTTTAAGCCTGTTTGCACTGGGGTAAGCAATGCCTACACTGGTTAAGCAAATTAGAAGCTGAGTATAAGAAACTGTAACCGGACATTAGCAGTGTTTTATTCTGCACAAACCTGAGCAAACCTGCTTACAACTGCTTTAAAGTGCCTTAATCAGTCTGTATCTAATGGCCTGTGTTCTGCCCAGCAACAAAATGAACAGCCTCTGCAAGTCTTGAACCCAAGACCCTGCACATCATAGCCAAAGTGATTTACCACTAAGTCAGGTCAGATATACATAACCTTGATGTTTTCAAAATCATATCATCCAGCTTAGTCATTCAACAGCACAGAGAATGTATTCCATCATTTAGATGTATGTGTGTGTGTAAATATATTAATATTTAAACAGATACAACATATCTATATATGTAGCTATATATATATATATATATATATATATATATATATATATATATATATATATATACACATATATAGAAATATATATGAACATATATACATGCAAATGCCTACATCTATAGATATGTATGTCTACGCCTATATGTCTAACTATATACGGCAGGTTATATATATGTCAGCAGATATATGTATATATATATATATATATATATATATATATATATATATATATATGTATATATATATATGGATTCACTTCATAACACTGAAAACTCAAAACACTGAAAATGAGAAAACTTCAAAATATAGAAGACCAAAACACTGAAACTTCAAAACACTGAAAACTCAAAAACACTGAAACTCAAAACACTGAAAACACATATCATACATATACTGAGCTTAAACAACATAAATCATAGCACTTTCCACCAAGTGTAAGCAGGGGACAAGCCCCCCTGCACCCCCCACACCTCCTGCTACTTAAATATATCAACTCCAAAATTGCATTAAGTGTAGTGAAGTGCAATCTTGGAGTTGATATATATATATATATATATATATATATATATATATATATATATAAATATATGTGCATACATATCTATTCTGATATACCTACTACTGTCAAAATATATGTAGATATCCATAAGTATAGGTGCATATGTCTCTATCTGTATATGCAGGAGGATAGAGTGAGGGATATTATCAAATGTATTGAAAGGTCTAAGAAGACAGCAGATACAAACCTACCTTCATTTCTGTTTTGGTTTATGGAGGTGATGAAGTTTATAAGAGATGGACTAGCACTGTGGTGAGGGCAGATCCATGTTGAAAGGATGACTAAAGGTGACTCTCAGTGAGTATATGAGGAGATGAGCATGGATGCACTTCTCTAGTATTTTGGATAGAGTTGACAGGATTGCAATGGGCCTAAAGTTTGAAAGTTCATTTGAGTTTCCGCCTTTGTGCAAAGGAAGATTATAACACTATTTCCATTGTTTGAGTACATAATTTCCATTTATTGATTTGTTTATGAGGATGGATATAGAGTAAATTAGGGTGCTGACTGAGACATTTTTTATTCATCTGGTAGGTAGTCTTGAGCTAGGGTAGTTGTTGGTTTTAACTTGTATAATAATTTTCTGGTAAAAGCAGTTGGGATAGGTTTGAAACCGAAAGTAGGAGTAGTACTGTGATATATATTAATAGAGAAAGTGTAGGGTCTGAGTGCTTAAGGAAGCAGAAATCAGTTGTGATGAAATGGGTGTTAAACTGACGGAGGTCAAAGTCGGGGTATGTGGTGACTGGCTTGACCAGGATTTAGGAGCTTATTAACTGTTGACCAGAACAGCTTTGGCTTTTTTGAAATTTTATTTTAAAGATTTGTGAAATAGATTCTTTTATAATGCTTTATTTTATACTTAGTGGTGTTCCTGAGATGTCTATAAGTTTCTAAGTTGGGAAAAGTTTCATTTTTAGCCAGGTTCTCCACTGTTTGTCCACCTGATTCATTGGTTGTTTTGTTTCTTTACATAGCCAGAGGGCTGGTAAAGATCTGATTCATTATATATCCCTGGGGCATGAATATTGAGGTGGTTAAAGAAGGTAGAATTGAACAATGAAACAGCACTATCCAAGGGACAGGTGTGTAAGGCTGTCTAATTCAAAAGTTTAAGGGTATCATTAAAAGTGTCCTTACTAAAGCCTGAGAGATTATGAATGTGTTTGTAAATTTGCTGTTTACTAATGCTGGTTTTATTTTTAATGATGTAAGTGGGAAAGTGTTCCCTTAGGTAGTCTGGGAGACAGCCACTGACTATTATATTATATGGAGCATTGGTGAATATCCAATCTATAGTTGAATAGGTGTGGGTGGTTTTATTGAGTCTTGTACAGGAGGAGATGACTTGGGTGAAGCCAATATATTTATGGCACTGTTGGGAGTCACACAATTAATATTCTGCCAATCTATATTAAAGTCACCAAGGACTAAGCTCTCTGTGTAATACTTGTAAATGTGGAAGTTTGCTTGATAGAGGTGGGGACATTAATAGCATTATGTAGTTCTGGTACTTGGGTAGTTGGCCTGGGGCTTGAGTGGATATCCCCACATACAGTGAGTTGTTGTTGAGTTATTGAGTAGTGAGAAGGGGATATCTTTTTATTTTGTATTTATGGTGTGGAGTGGGTATTGGAGTTGGGGAGCAAATTGAGCCCCGCCCATATAGAGAGAAAGAGCACCATCTCAGAAAACAAAACTGGCTGCAATGCATGATGTTGACAGCTGTGTGTCATGCATGTCATCATGTGGGAAATGTGTGGTCTGTGTAACAGATTTGTGCCACCTCACCTGTAAGTGTGTGTGTGTGTGTGTGTGTGTGTGTGTGTGTGTGTGTGTGTGTGTGTGTGTGTGTGTGTGTGTGTGTGTGTGTGTATATATATATATATATATATATATATATATATATATATATATATGTGTGTATATATATATATATATATATATATATATATATATATATATATATATATATATACCAGCCAACATCAAAGTGCAGGTATTAATGTACATATGTTGTCTTCCTCTCACAGGTGGTGATGGTGTTTGGGTTCCCCCCCTTTTGAAACAATGTCAATATCTCTGCAGACTCTGCCAATGATGACAGGAATACTGAGGTACAGATGGAGTTGTCAGGGGCTGAATCTGTGCCATTAATTGGCATCCAACTCTTGTGCACACCATCACTGCACACAGTGACAATGCCCACACATACCCCATCACCAGTGGCCACAGATGATGGACAGTTGGCAAGTGGTGGCATTGAACAGGCTAGTGTGGTGACTATGGCAGGTGTGAGTGTAGATACTGGCCATAGCCAGACTGCAGGTAAGGTCCCATGCAGGTGGATGGACAGGGGTGCTTGCAGGAGGAATGCTGCTCATCGAACCACTGTCGCAAGTGCCACAGAAGGAGTCATCAGACTTATGTTCCAGGCTGTCATGGATGCACAGGCATATAGTGAACGCCACAACACACAAATACTCAGAGTGGTGGATGCAACTCTCCCTGATGTACTTGGTGACATACATGACCTTGTGGGGTCCACATGTCAAAATACTGAGGTGTGGATCCAAACACAAACTAATCACCTTGGGAATCCACATCAATCCCCCCCCCTGCAAAGGTAACCACTATGACAAACACCTCCAAAGCTAACCTTAGGCTCCTTAAAACAGAGGTGGCTAAGTTCACGGCACCCATGCAAATGGAGAATAGTTGCATGAACACCAGATCATACAACAATGCACTGTATGAACACATACACATATGCATGGATCTTGCCATGACCAATAGAACCAAGATGCCAATGTGGTGGTCCCCTGCCATACACAAACTCGACAATGGAACAAATAAACTGATGCAGAAAAAGGAGAAGTCCCAAGACTGGAATAACCCCCTCATCAGCCTCAATAAAAGGTTGAGATCACTCATCACATCATCTAAAGCTAGCTATGACAACAGAATTGCAGCGAATAGGAAAGACAAGCACAAGGCCTTCAAAAGTTATGTGGATAATCTCCACGCCAATACCCAGACATGTTCTGAGCTACTGCACAATGGTACCTCCTATACCGAGCCAACAGATATCGCCAATATACTGTCCGACAGATGCAGTGCCAACCTGACCCCTCTCACCCCCCCAAAGGACCAATCACAATACCAGTAGATTACCAGACACCCAGTATTACTGCTGCACAGGTTAAAATAGTACTGTCCAAGGCCAGGAATACATCGTCTATGGGACCTGAGAATATTCCTGGCTGTGTTGTACATGAACTACAGAGTGACCTGGCACCACACCTGTGTGCCCTGTGCAATCACAGCCTCACCTCAGGCATTGTCCCTGCCAAATGACACACTGCTACAATCATCCCTCCCCACAAAGTAGGAGCAACTACAGACCCTGGGAACTATCACTCTTTTAGCCTGACGAGTCAGATATGCAAAGCTCTGGAACATATCATCATGGACCTACTAAACAAAGATATAGTTGATCTCAAAAGTTTGGATCCCACACAGTTTGGTTTGTGGAGGGTAGATCATGCCTGCTCAACCTGGTCAACTTCTTTGAGTCAGTCACCAGAGCTGTAGATTATGTCAAGGTTTTCATACAGCCTACCTTGATCTGGCCAAGGCCTTTTATACCATTCCCCACTCTGGAATCATATAAAACCCACTAAGGTAGACATCAACCCCTATATCATTAGGTGAGGTGCAAACTGCTTCACACATAGACCCACAGTGTGAAAGTAGCTGACTCCAAGTCAGTCTGATGACCAGTCATGAGTGGGGTCCCACAGTGTTCGGTCACAGGCTCTCCCCTGTTTGGTATCTACTTCTCTGAAGTGCAGGCCATCCCAAGGCTACTCTGGTTGACAATGTTTGCAGACAATTGCATTTCGGAGCTATTATTAACTACCCAAGTGATGTTGACATCCAGCAGAAAGGCCTCACTGAGACCAATGTATGCTGTCAGAAGCATGGCCTGAAGCTCAATGGCCAAATATGTGTCAGCATCCCCTTTGGGCACAACTCAGTTCCCATAAATCACTACATCAATGGTAGTCCACTGAACACAAAAAGGCATTATAAGAGATCTGTGAACACAGGTTGACAACAACCTCTCTTTGGACCCCCACATTGCCACTGCAGGCAGAAAGTCCTTCTATGTGGAACATCTGACTACTAATGTTTTTTCATTCAGGAAATTGGGAGTTATTGTCTCCCCCTACCCTTTCCATATTAGGCCAGTCATAAGGTACAATGTCCCATTTGGAATGTACCTCAATGGACACCTGCAACAACTGCGGAGGTGGAAACTTACCTCTCAAAGATGATCCTAGGCCTTAAACACTTGTCCTATAGGAACAGACTCAAAAAATTCCAACTATTTTCTGTGTCATATTGCCTACTTTGAAGTGATCTCTGCTTGACTTACAAAGACATGTCTGACCCAGCTCTGTTAGAAATGATACATCGAAGGAAATACCGATCCATCTGCACCACACCCAGTCCTATATGGACAGACTCAAAACACTCCAACTATTCTCTGCCTCATATTGCCTACTTAGAGCTGATCTCTGCTTGCCCTGCAAAGCCGTGTCTGACCCAGCTCTGTTAGAAATGCTACATCCAAGGATATCCCAATCTCTTCACACCACATGCTTCAGAGACCTCAACCTCAACAGAACATGCCAAAGGGATGGGTGCATAACCCAGACACTGCCCATGATATGGACTAGACATCCCATACATGTCAAACAGAGCACCTCACTGGCCCTCTTCAAGGCAGAGCACCTCACTGGCTGAATGGATGGGAACTAGAGAATTCACCCCAGGGATCACTGCAGTGGCTCTACTCTACAGAGGCAATGGGAAATAATGTCAGGTGGCACAATGACAGGGAAATCCTCTGGCTAGGCTTGTAAAGGCTCCAGGGTCATTAGCCTAGTACTCACCTATGAACGTATGAACCTAAACTTCTGTATATCCCATAGACATCTCTACAGAGGACTGGAATGGCCTGCACAATGGTGTAACATGCTGCATGTGAGGCAGATGCCATTACCATGCTATATAAGGTAATACCATGGGAGGTGGTAAACCGGCATGGATGGTACACCAATCAAAATGCTATCACCCAAACATGATATGATCTTTGGCCAAAGGGACACACACAGTTGCTAGCACTGAAAATAGAACCCCTACCTGTCTAGCTATTTTTACTAAAGTGTTACATAGTTTTCAGACATGCCACACAGCTTATATATGTTCTTCTTGTCCCAAGTAACTACTAAGGTGAATGACATCAGCAGGCCTAGAAAAGTAGGGTGATGGGACAATTACAGGGTGGTACACAAATGATTCTCACACACACTCACACACACACACACACACACACACACACACACACACACACACACACACACACAGACACACACTTGCCAGTATTGGGATTAGAACTCCTGCCTCTCTAATTATGTATACACTAGTGTTTTGCAGTTATTGCATGTGCTCTCTGCAAAGCTTACTGAACTTTCATATGGCCCAAGCTGCTGATAACTGCACAGCTGAGGTAAAGTATTACATGTGGCAGTAAGTCTGCCTTCCATTCCAACCTTACATCATGCTAGTTCTTCCTGTCTTGCACTTCAAATAGCATTATGGCTTGACACTTCACCAGGTTAATGTATTAATCAGTGTGGCACAGCTGGGAGCTGTCAGCAGTACTCATTCATCACAGAAGTAGCCCCAGTACATACTAGTTATGCCCACTCCTCCTGGCATGATTGCAGGGCAGTTTTCTGTGCTGTCACCCATTACCCTGCTGCACTTGTCCATTCTGAGGCACTGTTGCAACAACCTCATGTTCACAGACAACCCTACCCTCTAAACTCCAAACACTCAGACCTGTGGGAGTTACCCATATATCACCCGATGTGGACATATGCACTCTCCAGCAAAGACTGGACTAGTAGGTCAAGAGGATAAGATCAACACCTGCACCACAAGATCAACACCTGCACCACACCATGTGGAGCACACAGCTCACCATGACACCCACTTTGACAGCCATGACATGCAGTGAAAAGCCACACACCCACATTCACAGAGGCACACAATGGACATTTACCCAAACAGCACAGATCAGCAAGACCCAATCAGACACCACGACATAGCACATGCCATGGGATACATATTTAACCTACACAGTGCGCCCCTCAACCTAAGCTCCTAAGGCTTACCACCTTGCACAATACAGTGCTCATGGGTAACTGACTACTGAGGCATGCACATATCCCAATCAGTAAGTTGAATATGGAGCAGGTAACAGCCAAATATCTGTCACATACCAGGATCCAACACATGACACAGCCAGTCATGGCACCCCACAACAACTACGAGTTTCACTCTGTATCCATGTGGGTGTGAATCACCTGGGGCACACCTCCCTGGACTACATGACAGGTGACATGGTTGAATTCTCTGATTATGTGATCCAGGCAGGTGTGACAGTAGTCCTGAGCAGTATACCGCCATCACCCACAATGATGCTGTGGTACTATCAACAGATGATTGACTGCAACATTGGCTTACGTGTTTTGTGTCATTCTCAGGGGATCCAGTATCTCTCTGCTTGGGATGACATGATTGACAGAACTCAATATCCCAGATCCGTGAAGCTCCATGTTGGAATACCGTAATTCCAACACAGAGTGATTTGTGCCCGTGTAGAGCAGCAGTGCACTTTTAATATTAATGAAGGCATGCTGCTCGGCTCCTACACAGACATGGATCTATGTATGACTGCAAGGGGGGAGTGTCTGACAGCAGAGCTCTCACAATATACATGCCTCTGCACAGAAGTCAGCAGCAGTGAGAGTGTGTGTCCACAGACACTACTGTTAGTGTCCATGGATAAAAAAATAACAAAGTAAAACAGTGAAGCACACAAGATACATTCCTAAGTATGTAAGTGCAGTATTCAAAATCTGTCCCTATTTGTTCCCCCATCATTATATGCTTTCCCCAGAATGTGTGCAAGTACAAGGCAATGCAAAGCCCCTGTCATGTTATCAATGTTCACACAGACCCCCACACAGATAATGGTGCAGAAAGCAATGTCCATACCCCTACTAAAATAGTCAAAACACATATGTTTTTTTTTCATTTTATTCCCCCTCTGCAATAAAGATTAAAGTGTAGCAAAAAAATAAACAGCCCTTGAACCCAGGACCCTATACACCATAGTCAAAGTGCTTAACCACTAAGCCATTTGACATGTAAAACACTAGGATGTTTTTCATAACATATCATGCACTCTGGTTATTAAATAGTAATGGAAAATAAATGCCAGTCCCAGGTCCTGAACCCAGGAATCTCTACACCATAGTCAAAGCAATTAACCAGTATGCCATGCAAGTTAAAGCACTTTATGATGTTTTTTCCCAACATATCATGCAGTCTGGTTATTTAACATTAATTGAAAAAAGTGTAAGTTCCAAACTTGAACCCAGGACCCTGTACACTACAGTCAGAGAACATACCACTGCACCCTCTGAGCTGTATAATTTGCTCTTGCATTTTCAAAGATATCATGCAAAAGAGGCATACAACAATAGCGAGAAAGCTCTGCGGAAACTTTCACGTGTTGTATAGACATATTATAAAACATAACAAATAAAAAAAGGTAAAAATACAGATTAAAAATGCATACTCAATACATATAAGATGTTAGAATAAATAAAAAACAAAACATTTAATACATTTAATACATAGTATGTAAAAAACTATATCACAACCTAGTTCTGCTAAGCTTAATTAGTATTGGTTTAATACTAACCATGCTGTTAAGGCCAGGGGAAGAGTCACTGGCCAATCTCAGAATCCACCCATATTCTTTAGTTTCTAGAGTATTATTGATATCCCCACCCCTAATGGAAGGTTGGACACAATCTATGGCCCTAAACTTAAAGATATGTTCCTGCCCACAATCCAAAATATGCTTACATAAGGCATTTCTATCTATACCTCTCCTGATATCTGATTTATGTTCTGTGATTCTTTCCTTAAATTTCCGTGTAGTTTTACCTACATAAAAAGAATCGCAGGCCGTACAAGTAGCTAAATATACCAAGTGAGTAGTTGTGCAAGTTGCTGATATACGAAACTTATACTTCTTCTTATTTACAGGATGCACAAAAAAATCACTATCTTCACTAATAATGTTCTCGCAACAGGAACAATTATAACATTTGTATGTACCAGGGCTGGAAGAGACAGATGTATACGTGTTAGTAGGGAAATCCTTATAGCATAGTACACTCTTAAGAGTTCTCATATTTTTGTAGGCAAAATAAGGTCTAGTACCTAAACTTGCTTTCAGCTCATCACAAGCCATAAGAATTGACCAATTGTTACATATAATTTGTTTAATTAAAGGTGTTTTTAAATTATATGAGGTTACATATCTTATGAGTGTTTCCTGTGGGGTGGATCTATCATTGTCCCTCACGTTCAAAGCACAACTAGAAAAGATCGGCTCGAATGTTGTCTCCTTGTCTTCCAATAATTTCCTTTTCTCATTTGAAATTAACATATCACTATATCCACTAGAAATAAAATCAGCCAACATTTCGTCCAATTGTTTAGCAAAACAGTGGTTGTCAGTGTTGTACCTACTGAGTCTACACAACTGAGATCTTACTGTACCTCTAAAGGTATGAGGTGCGTGCATGCTGTTTGCATGGGTATACCTACCTGCACTAACATCCTTCCTGTGTAAACTCGTATGTATAATGCCCCTCTCGATGGTTAAATTAATATCCAGAAAAGTAATAGTGGTTTCTGAACAACACATTTTAAATTTCAAAAAAGATGATAGTGAATTTAAGTATAACATAAACTCATTTAGTTCTAACAGCGTGCTCTCCCACAGCAAGAAGCAGTCATCAGCAAAACGTTGGAAAAATTTAATATTACCTCTATAAGGGTTAGTATCACAAAACAGATATTTCCTTTCCCACTGATAGAGTACTAAGTTTGCGTAGGTGTTGGCTACAGAGGTACCCATAGCCACACCTGTCAGCTGTAAGTACAGAGAACTATCAAAGAGGAAGACATTGTTCCTTAATACCACATCAATAAGGCTACACATATTTTCAATTTTCCTGAAATTAGGATCAGGGCAAGATATTAAAAACTCTCTTAACAACTCAATTCCTACATCAATCGGAATAACCGTGAATAAAGAAACAATATCAAGTGTGACCAAATAATATTTCTTATTAATTAAACTTGCTTTTCCCATACTGTACCAAGCTTTAAGCTTAAATATAAAATCTATAGTGTCACGTAGGATGGATTCACATTTAATTAGATATGGTTGGAGTTGTGCATGTAAATATACTGATATGGGTTCAGTCACCCAACCAGCACCCGAGACAATAGGTCTCATGGGTGGGTCTATCCGTGACTTATGGATCTTTGGAATGCCATATAGTTGTGGAATAACAGGGCAGGAGACAGTCAAGTAGTTGAACAGATCAATATCTATATCACCATTTAGTTGTAATTCATATATCACCATGTTAACATACGAAACACAATTCTTAACATCCACAGGGGTAATGCACTTGAAAGCCTACTGTTGGCTGATTTACTTTCTAGTGGATATAGTGATATGTTAATTTCAAATGAGAAAAGGAAATTATTGGAAGACAGGGAGACAACATTGGAGCCGATCTTTTCTAGTTGTGCTATATATATAAGTTTAATTAATAAGAAATATTACTTGGTCACACTTGACATTGTTTCTCTATTCACGGTTATTCCGATTGATGTAGGAATTGAGTTGTTAAGAGAGTTTTTAATATCTTGCCCTGATCCTAATTTCAGGAAAATTGAAAATATATGTAGCCTTATTGATGTGGTATTAAGGAACAATGTTTTCCTCTTTGATAGTTCTCTGTACTTACAGCTGACAGGTGTGGCTATGGGTACCTCTGTAGCCAACACCTACGCAAACTTAGTACTCTATCAGTGGGAAAGGAAATATCTGTTTTGTGATACTAACCCTTATAGAGGTAATATTAAATTTTTCCAATGTTTTGTTGATGACTGCTTCTTGCTGTGGGAGGGCACGCTGTTAGAACTAAATGAGTTTGTGTTATAGTTAAATTCACTATCATCTTTTTTGAAATTTAAAATGTGTTGTTCAGAAACCACTATTACTTTTCTGGATATTAATTTAACCATCGAGAGGGGCATTATACATACGAGTTTACACAGGAAGGATGTTAGTGCAGGTAGGTATACCCATGCAAACAGCATGCACGCACCTCATACCTTTAGAGGTACAGTAAGATCTCAGTTGTGTAGACTCAGTAGGTACAACACTGACAACCACTGTTTTGCTAAACAATTGGACGAAATGTTGGCTGATTTTATTTCTAGTGGATATAGTGATATGTTAATTTCAAATGAGAAAAGGAAATTATTGGAAGACAGGGAGACAACATTGGAGCCGATCTTTTCTAGTTGTGCTTTGAACGTGAGGGACAATGATAGATCCACCCCACAGGAAACACTCATAAGATATGTAACCTCATATAATTTAAAAACACCTTTAATTAAACGAATTATATGTAACAATTGGTCAATTCTTATGGCTTGTGATAAGCTGAAAGCAATTTTAGGAACTAGACCTTATTTTGCCTACAAAAATATGAGAACTCTTAAGAGTGTACTATGCTATAAGGATTTCCCTACTAACACGTATACATCTGTCTCTTCCAGCCCTGGTACATACAAATGTTATAATTGTTCCTGTTACGAGAACATTATTAGTGAAGAAAGTGATTTTTTTGTGCATCCTGTAAATAAGAAGAAGTATAAGTTTCATATATCAGCAACTTGCACAACTACTCACTTGGTATATTTAGCTACTTGTACGGCCTGCGATTCTTTTTATGTAGGTAAAACTACACGGAAATTTAAGGAAAGAATCACAGAACATAAATCAGATATCAGGAGAGGTATAGATAGAAATGCCTTATGTAAGCATATTTTGGATTGTGGGCAGGAACATATCTTTAAGTTTAGGGCCATAGATTGTGTCCAACCTTCCATTAGGGGTGGGGATATCAATAATACTCTAGAAACTAAAGAATATGGGTGGATTCTGAGATTGGCCAGTGACTCTTCCCCTGGCCTTAACAGCATGGTTAGTATTAAACCAATACTAATTAAGCTTAGCAGAACTAGGTTGTGATATAGTTTTTTACATACTATGTATTAAATGTATTAAATGTTTTGTTTTTTATTTATTCTAACATCTTATATGTATTGAGTATGCATTTTTAATCTGTATTTTGACCTTTTTTATTTGTTATGTTTTATAATATAGGTCATGTGATTTTTGGCTGTCAGTCATATGACTTTCTCTGGACCTATATATACAGGGTATGTACTCATGTATTTTAGTATTGCTAAAGGATTATATCCGAAAGCTTTGCTCGTTATATTAAAGTGGTTTTTCCTACTGACATTTTTTGTTTGTGAACTTGTAAGTTGGCACTTGTATTTTTGTATAGACATATTTACATATTTACATATCAATATATAAACATATACAGATATTGCTATACCTATCTATCTCATAATTCGATATATTTGTAGAATGTCATATACATGTATATATCTAGTTTTATTAATCTTTATAATTTTATATATATATATATATATATATATATATATATATATATATGTGTGTGTGTGTGTGTGTGTGTGTGTGTGTGTGTGTGTGTGTGTGTGTGTGTGTGTGTGTGTTGAAACATATTTATGGAAACATAGTGACACACACACACACTCACACACACACACACACATATATATATATATATATATATATATATATATATATATATATATATATATATATATATATATATATAGTCATTCTAAGGGGATCCAGTATCTGTCTGCCTGGGATGAAATGAATGACAGACCTCGATGCTTTGCCAGAGATGGCCTACATCTGTCACCTCTGGGCTTCTGGATACCAGCCAAGGCTCCTGCCACCCCTATAGAGCCTTTTGTAGATGGTGTTCCAAAGACCAAACTACCATCATAACAGCTACAAACAAATGTAATCTGACAGTCATGATGCTCAATACTAAACATTTAAATTTCAAAAAGCACTCGCTCAAAACACTCCTTAAAATGTAGAACATCGACGTTTGCACTGTAACAGAGACCTGGTTCAAGTCAGCGGAAAGCACCCCTGCACTACCAGGCTATAACTCATCCCACACCTTTCAGCCCCAGAACTTGGATCAAAGCTCCAAAGGTGGTGATGTTTCTATATTCATAAAGGATGCGCACACTTCCAGACTGGTAGCCCAACATAATGAATCTGAGATACCTCAGGTGCAGCTAACATTGGGTAAGACAGTGATTCAGGTCATAGCCTGCTTTAGGTCCCCAGTCATGTCCCAAGATGCACACTCCACATTCCTAAGCACCCTGGAGAATATTAAGGTCTAAACTAACACTCTCACACTGGGCGACTTCAACTACCCCTTCATTAACTGGGAAAACTACTCAATCAATACCCTTGCCTAACGCTTTCTGGAATTCATAGATTCAAATGTTCTGGACCAGCTCATTTTACCCCCACTAGAGGTAGCAACATCCTTGACCTGGTCATTACTAACGGACAACTGTTGCTCTACACTAATAGTCAACTCCTCTCTGGTTAGATCCAATCACAAACTAATCACATTGGAAATCCACATCCCTCCCACAACCCCCACAAAGGTAACCACCATGAAAAACTTCTCCAAAGCTAACTTTGGGCTCCTAAAAACTGAGGTGGCTAATGTCATGGCACCCATGCAAATGGAGAATAGTTGCATGACCACTGAATCATACAACAATGCGCTGTACAAACATGTACACAAATGCATGGATCTCGCCATACTCAATAGAACAAAGATGCTCTCCTCAAAAAAATGTAAGCCAATCTGGATGTCCCCTGCCATAAAGAAACTGTAGAACAGAAGGGAGAAACAGTTGCAAAAAAGGAGTACACTCCCATGATTGTAAGAACTCCCTTATCAGAAGCTGAGATCCCACATAACATCCACCAAAGCTAGTTATAAAAACAAAATGGCAACTCAAGTCTAAAGACAATCACAAAACATTCTATAGCTATGTCAAGAATCTCAATAGCAACACTCAGCTCTGCTTTGTGTTACAGCGCAATGGCAGTAAATGTACAGAACCAATTGATATTGCCAACATCTTGACAGATAGGTTCTGTGCTAACTTTACTCCCCTCTCACCCACTAAAGGGCTCATCTCAATGCTGGGCGAATGTAAAGCTCCTGTAATCATGGCTGCACAGGTAAAAAACACACTCTCCAAAGCCAAGAATACAGCATCCATGGGACCAGACAACATCCCAGGCTGTGTTTAGCACAAACTACAGAATGAACTGGCACCCCACCTCAGTACCAAGTTCAATCTTAGCCTCACTTCAAGCTTTGTGCCTACTGAATGGCACACAGCAATGGTTATTCCACTGCACAAGGGGGGAGCCACCACAGACACTGGGCACCACTGCCCCATCAGTCTGAGAAGCCTGATCTGCAAGGCCATGGAGCATATCATCATGGAACTTATAAACGATGACATAGGTAACCTCCAAACTGTGGACCCCATCCAGTTTGGGTTTTTGAAAGGTACATCATGTCACCTAAACCTGATTGACTACTTTGAAGCAGTCACCAGAGCCAAGGACAAGACCAAGGTGGTTCACACAGCCTATCTAGACCTTGCCAAGGCCTTTGACAGCATCCCCAACTCTGAAATTACAGATAAACTTACAAAACTAGGTATAGATACCTATGTCATGAGATGGGTTGCCAACTGGCTTACAGACAGAACCCACACTGTGAAAGTAGCAGACTCCAAATCTGACTCCACACCAGTGACAAGTGGAGTACAACAGGGTTCAGTCCTTGGTCCTCTCCTGTTTGGCATCTACTTCTCTGAAGTTCAGGATAACACAGAGGGTGTATGGCTAACACAGTTTGCAGATGACTGCAAACTGGGAGCCATTATTGACTCCTGTAAAGATGTGGACAGTCTACAAAAGGGCCTCACTGAGACAGATGCTTGGTGTCAAAGCCATGGCCTCAAACTCAACACCAAATAATGCATTGTCACCCCCTTTGGGTAAAACTCTGTGCCCATGAACTACCACATAGCTGCTAGTACACTTAACACTGAAAGTGTGATAAGAGACCTAGGTACACAGGTGGATAGTAGTCTCTCCTTTGATAACCACATTGCCACAGTACTCAGGAAATCCTTCTATGTGGCACATCACATTACAACAGGTGTCTCATCCAGAAAAAAGGAGATCATTGTTCCTCTCTACTTATCCTTCATTAGACCTATTATACAGTACAATGGCCTGATTTGTATGTACCTCACAAGACATCTACAACAACTGGAAAGTCCACAGAATTATCTCACAAAGAGGATCACTGGCCTCAAACAGATGACTTACGTAAACTGTCTCAAAATACACCAGCGTTAATACATTGCATATTACCTACTCAGAGCCGATCTCTGCCTAACATACACAGCCATGTCAAGCTCAGAGCTGTTGGACATGCTACACGTAACAAAATCCCAGTCCCTCCAAAACACATGCTCCAGGGAGCTAAACCTTGTCACCACAACAGACAGAACATGATGGAGGGATAGATTACTGTCCATAACACATCCCATACTCTGGAACAAACTACCCATTTTATGTGAAACAAAGCTCCTTATTAGCCCTCTTTAACATAAATAGTGACATGTGGATGGTAAATAGGAAACCCACCCTGTGATTCACCTCTGTGTGTCTGCTCGACAGGGGCACAGGACATTATTTGTCTTGGGTGGCGAAAGCCAGGGAATCTTGTTGGCTAGGCTTATATAGGCCCTAGGAACAATAGCCTAGTATCTACCTATGAATTTATGCACACACACACACGCATATATATATATATATATATATATATATATATATATATATATATAAATATGCAATCATATGACATGCAGTACAGACGTACCTCAGAATCATACATATCAACCTCTTAGTGCAAGACTAATGAACAAAGGCTGTACAAAGGGTGGGAAATGGGCCACATATACAGACATAATCAGAATATTGCTGTCATAACTGAACAGTTGTACAGCAACAGGGACTGTATCAGCAGATCTGTCTGAATGATATGGGGATGGGAGCTGACATGTATGTCCGTTTTCACTGACATAAATCCTTGCATTATAACAGTGTTACCCAGAGAAATGCAAATAAACTGTGGAATAGAAACAAAGTATGGCCCAGACACCTGGACAGTCTTCAAACAGCCTGGCAGTAGAGAGGTATGCTCACAACCCTTTAATGCAATGAATCTGGAACAAGCCAGACAAAGTGGGAGGACAAAAGCATGACAAAAGAGACATATCCAAATGATGTGAGTAGATAAGCTGAGAAGGCTGTTGTAGTAACACTGTTTATGCTAACATATATTGACAGAAATATCACCTTAGTGCATTTTATAGTTAATGTCCGGAAGACCAAAAGAAAGCACCACCTTAACAGATACAAGCATACATAATCTGAGGGTTATGCTACTGTGCTGTGGATATTCTGTACATAACTATTGAAGGCCTTGTGGTTGTCTTCACTATCTGCTGCAACCATGTTTTCATAGCTACCTTTACAGGAGTTGATGACAGATCTCAACCTTTGGTTGAGGCTGATAAGGGAGTATTCCCAGTCTTGGGACTTCACCTTATTCTGCATGAATTTCCTCCTTCTGTTGTAGGGTTTCTTTATGGCAGGGGACCACCAGATTGGCTTCCTTTTTTCTGAGGAGAGCATCTTGGTTGTATTGTGTATGGCAAGATTTATGCTTCTGTGTGTGTATTTGTACAGTGCATTGGTGTAAGATTCTGCGGTCATGCACTTGTCTCCATCTACATGGGTGCCATGCAGTTAGCCACCTGTCTTTGTATGTGCCCGAAGTTAGCTTTGGAGAAGATTTCATGGTGGTTACCTTTGTGGGGTGGTGGGAGGGATGTGGATTTCCAAGGTGATTAGTTTGTGTTAGTAACTAACCAGGGAGGAGTTGACTATTGGTGTAGAGCATTCACCCATGTTAGTAATGACCAGGTCAAGGATGTTGCTACCTCTAGTGGGAATAAAAATGAGCATGTCCAGGGCATTGGAATCAATAAATCCCAGAAAGCATTGGTCAAGTGTATTGGTACATGAGCAATTTTTCCAGTTAATGTTAGGGTAGTTGATGTCGGCCAGTATGAGAGTGTTAGGTTAGAACCTAATATTCCCCAGAGTGTTTAGGAATGGGGAGTGTGAGTCTTGGGCCATGTTTGTGGACCTACAGCAGCCTATGACATGTATTGCTGTCTTACTCAGTGTTAGCTCCACCTGAATTATCTCAGATGCATTATGTTGTGCTAACAGTCTGGAGGTGTGTGCATCCATTATGAATATTGAAACACCACCACCCTTGCAGCTGCAGTCCAAGTTCTGGGCCACACAGGTGTGGAATGAGTGATAGCCTGGTAGTGCAGGTGTGCTTCCTGCTGCCTTGAACCAGTTCTCTGTTACAGCACAAATGTCGATGTTCTCCAGTTTAAGGATTGCTTTGAGCAAGTGCATTTTTAAATGTAGACCTCTAGTGTTGAGCAGCATGATCCTCAGATTACATTTGCTTGTAGCTGTTACAGTGGGTAATGTGGTCTTTGGAACACTACCTAAAAAAGCCACTATAGGGGTAGCAAGAGCCTTGGCCAGTATCTGGAAGCTCAGGGTGACAGATGCTGGCCATCTGTGGCAAAGGATCATGGTCTGTCAAACATGTCATCCCAGGCACACAGATAGTGGAACCCCTTAATATGATACCAGAAATGTAGCCAATTGCTGAAATCAATTGTTTTCAACTTGTACTGTGGTATCATTCTTGGTGATGGTAGGATGCTGTTCAGGGCTAGGGTCATACCCATCTGGGTTACATAGTCGGAGAGCTCCTCCATGTCTGTTTCCATATAGTCCGGGGAGGTACATCTCAGGTCATTCACACTCACATGTACAATAACAGAGTCATATGTATACCTGTTGTTGGGAGACCTCAGTGTGTGTGTGTTATGTGGCAGATCCTGGCACCAACAGCCTGCTGACTGTCACTTTCTCCTTTTTCAGCCTAGTGAGTGGGACATCACTGTTCCTCACTGTCAAGCCAACTATGCCTGGTGTTTTGGCCATGCTGTTTTGCCTTAGGCGCTTTGGCTGACTGACACACTGTTTAGGAGACATATTTGTCTTGTGATTAGTGCTGCGTGGTGGTGGTGGAGTGCATGTCTGCCTTGGAGGTTTCTGCTGTTTGTGCAGCTTTTCATTGAAAGCCTCCGTAAAGATGGGTGTGTGGTTTGTGTTTTAATATGAAGGCAGTGCTGGTGTGTGTTCTGGTGGGCTATGTCTTCCATGTAGTGTGGTGCAAGTGTTGACCGTCTCCTCTTGACCAACTATTCTGGTCTTGGCTGGAGAGAGTATGGCTTCCAATCTGGATATATAAGTGCATCTCTTGCAAGTCTGAGTGTAGAGAGATAAGAGGTGGGGGTTGTTAGTGTACATGAGGCAGTTATGACATTGCCTCATGATGGTCAAGTTCAGCAGGTTAATAGGTGAAAGCACAGGGAACTGACTTGTAGACATGCCTGGAGGGGTGGCCATTAATAATAATTACTGGAGCTGTTTTCTCATAGAACGCTTAGTGCTGTTAGCACATTTGTGTGCTAAAATACTTGCTACAAGACGTCTGGTAAAGTGCTAAAGTAATAAGCTATTGAAAGTGCAGGAGAGGAGAGAACTAGCATATCTAAGTGACACATTGAAGATCAGACTTGGGCAACACTCAGAAGCTAACATACAGTCCTGGATACAGCAATTCTGAATCTGGACTAGACTAGTTACAGGAAAGGTAACTAATTAGTATTATTTTAATAGCCAGATCTGGTATATTATATGTGTCCCTATGTAGTGTAGCTGGTGTACAATGGCTGTGTACGTGCATATCACATGTCCAACCACCCATGTATACAAGTGTCCCATACAGTGTACTCACACCCCTTGCTACTGTAATGACAGCACATATAGGCATGTTATGTAAAGGAAATAATATACACCTGGCTTGAAAAAAATATATAGCCCTTGCAGGTCTTGAACCTAGGAAGCTGTACACAATAGTCAAAGCATATAACCACTAAATCATCTGAGCTGTACTATTTTATGATGTTTACAACCATAGCATGTAGTGAAGTCAGTTTATCATAGAGAAGGAAGACTGTGGAATAATGATTTAGTTGTCAATAACTCGCAGCACTATCAGAGCCAAGAGCACCTTAGTACAATTCTGGACCATGCCAGATGAAGTTGGGGAACTAGTCTATGGACATACAAACACACTGGTAATGATAAAAATGGACCCATGCCACTGACATCTGCTGCCCCCCCCCTACACAGACCAACTAATAAGTACACAGTACACTGCTACAAAGTCAGGATAGGCCATACACAATGGCCAGACATACACTGACCTCTTAGCAATATAACTAAAATAACTGAAGATACTAAAACAACAGACAATCAGCCATCAATACACACAAATGTTTTAATGTGTTATGCTGTCAAGTATTACATTACAAAACATAATTGCCTTAAATACAGGAAGCAATTGACACTTAATTACGTATGTTCTTAAACAGCCTCCAATTACACTCCTCAGTTAACCCCCTAGGGGATAGAGTATCAAATGATACAATGTAAATTGATTCTTCACATAACAATGGTTCTGTTAAGTGTTTGATGAAACTGGGAACAGACCTTTTCCAAAAAAGTACATTGTAACCCTCTACAGTCCCCATGGTGAAATGTATGACAAGTAACAGCTATAGAACGTTTGTCCATGTAATAACTAATATCTCTCACATGTTCTAACAAACTGATTCTAAGCCATGTCCTACTATTCCGCAGACCCACCTCTTGACTGTACAGGGTTCTACATGCTGTCCAGCATTTGCACTCATATGTATGGCCCCTACCTCACTTAATGTGTCTTATTCCACAACATTACTGGGATGATAGCAGGAATGTCAGCACTAAATGATGATAGAACATATCTATCAGCCTTCTACTGCATGACAACTGGACAAAGCCTGTCATATAAGTGGAGGACAGAGGTCCAAACACAGGGCCATATTTGAAATATTGCTGTTATACACTGAAAAGTTGCTGGTGTCACATGGTTGGTTGCAACATCTCTATTCTGAGGGATATGAAGTCAGAAACACAAATGGGTGTTGCCATTTAATGGTAGCAATGACTGGAGTATGCCACTGATTTGCCGAGGACAACACCTGTCTGGGTAACACACCAAACACAACAGGCAAACCTCTGGCCATTATGTGGATATGCCTACAGTTCAGAGCTATGCAGACACATAACTGTGTCAGACTGATATCCATGCAGAAGGAGCATGTACACACAAAGCCTGTAAAACTAGCAGCATTCACACCATATAACAGCAATACTCACATTCGGTCCCTAAGTCTGTAACCTTCTCAGCCATTTAGTTGGCCTGTCTCCACAAGTCTTGTTGTAAGAGTTATCCCCACCTGCTGTGTGTAACACTCAGTAGGCATAAACCTCCAGGATGTGTTCCTCACAGCCAAGGCAAAGGGACAATGACCACATTAAGTATTCAATTATAGGAGCTGTTGCCATGACATTGGCTATTGGAAGAACTACCCAGCTGCTCTGAATGCAATTAGCAAGTGGGGAACACCAATTGATGCACAGGCCATCACCTGGTCAAGAGCATTACCTACAAAGGGCATGCAGACACCTATTCTAAACATTAGTCTACCAGTAATCCACATTGAGAAACAGAAAGACATGCAGCAACTTTCTGATACAACCCAGTGCAGTGTGAAATAATAAAAAGGTATGTGAAACAAGTCAGCATATAAGTGAATGTAGTATGTGTTTTCTAATAATGGGAAATAAGATTTTGAAAGATTTATGTCTGAGCAAGACTTTCTGTAGTGATGTCATGCTAAACAGCACCTATGACCATAGCATCTGCCTCTCTCTGCTGTGACATAGAACACAGCTCAGGACCCTAACTCACCTCAGGAAAGGACAGCTCACATATGACAAACAATGGAGTGTCTGTCAAACACTACTGACTGTGCCACTGCTAGGCCAGCTACAGGGATATTGTACATATCCATATGCTACATGTGAATATGAGTATGATACATGTTTGTCGTGTAAATCTAAGAGAACTATATAGTGTATATGCACCATCCATAGCCAGAGAACAGGCAGATTCCACACATGTGGATGTACAGGGATGCTCATAGGTGGACTGCTGCCCATCATGGCCCTGCCACAAGTGTCACAGCAGGTGTCACCAGACGCATGTTTTGGACTGTCATGGAGGCACAGGCACATGTCAGATCTAACACTGGACATATTCTCAGGGTCACAAATGCAACTCTTCATGCTATGTGTGGCAATATCCTTGATCTTGGAGATGCCCACCATTATTATGCTGAGGTCATAAATAGACGGTTGGGTGAGATGGTGGTAATTGTTGACTGTGAGATGTCTGTGCCACAGCATGTGGTGGGAGTTAGGCATCAGCCACATGGACGTAGGACAGCACAGCTGGGAGTACAATGGTGTAAAACTGTAAACCATGCCCACATTTGTCACTCAGACACACACAGTCAGAATACTGATGTCACACACACAAACATACACAGTTGGCATGACTGAGATTAGAATCACTACCTGCCTAGGTCTTGCGATTCAAGTGCTCTGCATTTATTGCACACTCCATGGAGAATGTAGGGTGAAGTGTGCTCCATAGTTCCTCTAAGGTGAACAACATCCACTGGCCTTGCACAGTATGGCAATGGGAGGCTACAGAAATATACACAGTGATCAACACAGATAGAGCCATACACACATTTGCCACACCTGCTAACAGCCCTGCCTAGCTCGTCATTCAGTCCATACTGTTACAGAGTTTTGGCACACAGCACATGCCTTATTGGGCTGAAGAGTGTCATCAGTTACCTCTATGGTCAATGGTGACAGTGGTCCTCATACAGTGGACCTTGGGACATGTACTGTGGGTACCATGGTGTGAAAATATTACACCCAGCACCCCACTCACATTGCATATAGTACTCACTCATACCCATGATAATGCTATGACAAACCCACAATCACACATTTACCAGGAATGAGATTCAAACCTTTGCCTGCCTATTTAATTATTGCTGTTACACTGATATGTATTTATCACACATGCCACAAAGCTAGTAGAGTGAAGATTGTCTCCTGTCTCTCCTAAGGTGAGCAACATCACCATCCCTTGTAATGTATGACACTGTGCAGTGCATTTGGAGAATGTGGCCTCAGAATGCTGTCTCCTACAAATATGCACACTCACACACACTTTCAAACACATACACATACACACATACTCACATATGCCAGGACTCAGGGGGTAAACCACACCTGTCTACTCATTGGTAGAACAGTGTTATGCTGGTACTGCAAGCTCAAGGTAGACTATAGGGTGAAGGGTGTCACAAGGTACCTTTACAGTCCAATACAGCAGCAGCCCTTTCTAAGTATAGTACTGGGGGGTGTAGTTGGTGAGAAGATCCCCAAAGTATTTTCAACTACAAGTTTACAAACTCACAAACACTGTTATACTCAATAATGTACACAGACACATTTGTCAGTACTGAAGTCCATTGGTGCAGGTGTCCCTGGGTGTGTACCAGGCTAATGTCCATGGAAATATGAGATGAGTAAGGCATGTGAGTACACTGGTATCATGGCACCTGACATTTGTCAGCATGCCATCTATCAACTGCTTCCACTTGACTGATCCCCAGGGTGACAGTTATATTCATCATCCACACATCTGAATTTCTTTTGAAGAGGGCCAGTGAGGTGCTTTGATTGACATGTATGCAACATATATTGCATAATGTGATCAGTGTCTGGGTTATGGACCTGTCCCCAAGCATGTTCTGTTGAATGTGGCAATGCGGTTGAGGTATCCATGGCATGTGGTGCATACAGATTGTGGTTTCCTAGCTGTGGCATTTGTAACACAGCTGGGTAGACATGGCATTGTCAGTCAATCAGGGATTGCCTTTAAGTAGCCAAGATGTGACTAGGAACATTCAGAGGTTTTGGGCTCTTTCCATATCAGACAGTTGTTTCATGCCTAGGGTCATACATGTCAGGTACACTTGCAGCCTACCCAGTTGTTGAAGATGTCTACTGAGTTACATGGCAAAAGGGCCACTGGACCTGCTGATTGGCCTAATGAGTGGGGAGTAGAGGGAGACATTGACCTCTTCATTCCTGTATGACACACCCTTAGTTATGCAATGTACCACATGGAAGGACTTTCTGTCCACAGTGGTGGTGTGGTGGTCAGAAGAGAGGTTGCTATCAAGCATTGTTCACAGACCTCCTATAAGGACATCTGTCTCCACTGGACTACCACCAATGTAGTCATTTGTGGACAACATATTGATTCAACGGGGGATTGGGACACATTTCTTGACATTGAGACTAAGGCCAGTGTTCTGACAACAGTTAGAGATGTCAGTGGCAACTTTATGCAGGATGTTAACATAATCTGGGGATGTAAACAGACCCCCCCCAATTAGCAATTGTCTGCAAACATTGTTAACCACAGTTCATTCCTGTTGGGCTGGATATCAGAGCCACACACAACACACAAGACTGGACACAGGACAAGAACCTGTGGTACTCCACACATGACTAGCAGTCTAACACCACTCATGACTGTTTTGCAGTATGACATGTAGTCCACTGCTTTCACATTGTGAGATCCATCTGTGAGCCCATTTGCAGACCACTTAGTGACACAGGGATTAATGAATAGATGAGTGTGTTTGCCTATGATTCCTGAGTGTGGAATTGTATCACAGGACTACAAGGGCCACATATCTTGTTTTGGACTCCATATTGTTCTATAGTAATATCACATGACAAACAGATTATAGGACTGAAGAGAGTCCACAGCTACCACAAAAGTGGGCCCTGTACAGTGGACAATTGATAGTTTGTTGGGTGGACCACACAAAAGTATAGCAAAACCCACCCCCAATGGATATGGATCACAATGTTAACAACACAACCACAGACAGACACAGAGACACAACTACTTGACAGGAATGAGATTCAATCCCATACCTAACTAGTTTACTGCAGTATAGTATTACACATTTATCAGATGCACCACAAAGCTTACATAGCTGAGAGCTGTCCAAAGGTATCTTTAAAGGTGAGTGACATCAGCAGCAGGGATAAAGAAGGGGAAAGAAAAGAGTAGTAAGTGTCAATGGCCTCAGAAATCATGTCTCTACAACTACAGACACTCTCACACAAACAAACACACTTTTACACTTGCCATGACCATGATTAGAGCTCTTACCTAACTAGTTTGCTGCACTATAGTATTACACATTTATTAGACGCACCACAAAGCTTACATATTTGAGAGCTGTTCAAAGGTATCTTTAAAGGTGAGTGACATCAGCAGCAGTGCTAAAGGAAGGGAAAAGGAAGTGTAGTAAGTGCCAGTGGCCTCAAAATCATGTCTCTACAACTACAGACACACAAACAAACACACTTTTACACTTGCCAGGACCAAAATTAGAGCTCCTACATAACTAGTTTACTGCACCATAGTATTACAAATTTATTAAACATGCCACAAAGCTTACATATTTGATATATGTCCAAAGGTATCTTTAATGGTGAGTGACATCAACAGCAGTGATAAAAGAGGGCAATGTAAAATGGAGTAAGTGGGAATGGCCTCAAAATCATTCACCTACAAATACACACACAAATAGACACACCTTTCCATTTGATAGTACTGTGATTAGGATTGCTACATAAATAGTTATTGGTACTCTACTGTTACACAATTAACAGAGGCACAACAGTTGGCCTTAGATATGTGTGCGTATCACACAAAACTGTTGGAGATTTACCACATATCTGTCACCTACAGCTGGCTGTGGGTTTTTCTGTCCAATGTGTGTGTGTGTGTGTGTGTGTGTGTGTGTGTGTGTGTGTGTGTGTGTGTGTGTGTGTGTGTGTGTGTGTGTGTGTGTGTGTGTGAAGACCAAACAGTTTACATTTTGGTGTGTGTGCACGGACATCTGCAGATACCAGATATCTCTGGTCCACTGTGGTGTCAGACATGGGCTTTATTTCTGTAAGTGTAGGAGCATGCCCAGTATGACCTTCTATATTGCTTGTGGGAATCCATTCCAGAGAGAGTTGTACTCCAGTCCAGAGTTTTGTGTGCTACAGCTACACCTAGTAAATTATGTTTGCAGGATATCTGTAGATAGATTGCCAGTATGGAGACACAATTGGTCTAGACATGGGGGGATACTGTGTGTAACTACGTTTCCTATTACTGTCTTTGTTGCTTGTGTAACGTGTTCTGTTTTATCATAGATTTTTGGACATATATATTGTTTTACAGTGTAATGTATTGTGTCATCAACTACTGACAGATATCATTGTTTGCTCACAGTTGTTTACCAGGGAAATACAAGAACAATGCAGCAGAGACCAATATTGTGAGGTGAAGACTAGACATTGTGGTACAATCCTGCCATTGTAGAAGGGTGGCTACAGACAATTGAGTGATGGATCTGTGTAAATGGGCCAGCACCTTGGTGCTATGCTGGCTAGGAATCTCCATCTTGTGCATTTCTCAACTTAACTGAATGGCCATATCCTGCTGTGAGCATACGTCTCAGCTGTACAAATTTGGCCAGGTTATCCAAAGGCAGAACTCATTATTCTGGTCAATTTCTCTTCACATTATGGTTTACGAGCAGGTTTGTGGTTATGCATTCATGGAGTTTGCAGTCAGGGGGAAGTATGAGCAGACATCTGAGTTTCAGACTTCACACACTCCATGATATCCATGCTTTTATGCCCTCCCCCTCTGTAATTCTATCCTCTTCCCAACAGTATGGGAGCAGTATATCAGAAGTATTTCTATAGTTTGACCTTTATCACAGCAGTATTTATGTCTTGGTCCACAATTCTTGCACTAGGACATGGAGAGGCATGCTACTCGTATTTGTCAGCATGACCTTGCATTTGTTTTCTGCTTAATGTGTTATGTTGTTAGTTAGGACCCTATGACATTCTGTATGATGGCACTATGGGGGTTGTTAGGCCCCTATGGCATTCCATATGATGGCATTGTGGGTGAAGCATAAGATGGCACTATGGGTGAGCCATGGGCATTTGCCAGAGGCCTGTTGGCCACATGAGAGTGATGCAGGCCACTGCATTTTGTCAGTCATATGTTACCAAGCTGCAAGCCAGTGAATTCCCCTGGGGTGACATGGGTAAGTGGGTGAGGTGTTCCTGGAAATCCTTCTAGTTCATAGAGATTCATCAGTCTGGATGTGTACAGGGTGCTGCTTATGGCTAGGGACACACCTACATGGGAGACCATTTCGGCATGCTGCATCCTGTGTGTATTCCATAAAAGAAGTGCTGATTCTGTAATCATTCCCAACAGCAAGGATATGACTGATGAAATACCTGCAGCTGTTGTGGGGGTGGTGGACTGAGTGAATTTGATATGGAAGCTTATGGCACCTGACTCACAGATATGACTGGGACCTTCTCCTTCTCCTGCCTTGTATGTGGACATCAGCAGTGTGTCATTACTTTATAACTGTGGCTTATGTGGGCTGCCAGTGATTGGGCAGACAACCAGTATTCCATATTAGGCAGACAACTAACATGATGCTATCCTCTATATTTAATTCCAAAGGTGTGTGCAGTTTATAGTTACTTTCTAGGCACTGCATAGAGTTCTTCCATCTGTGTACTGTTTCGATGTATGGACCCCTGTTCATAGCCTGTCCAGCTTTCTGACTAACACATATTGACATCTGGACAGTGAGTGTCTATAACTAGTAACATAGGTGTAGCTGGGAAGCAGATTGTTTGGCACTGTAGCTGTTGGAACATGGCCCTGCCAACCACAGTACTGTATCTAGGCCACTGAGACACAATATCCAGGCCCACATGCTGTCCACTTCCAGACAATATTAAACACTCACAAAATATTGGCACACTGACCCCTGCATATAGTGGACATACACCAATTATCATGTTGACTGGGACAGCTCAGGCAATCTGTGCTCTACTAATATTACTCTACAAACTTACACATTACTGCTATTTATACATGGGGTTGGGGGGCACACCTGACAACTTTCCACATTTGCACTGACTGCACTGGTATTTCAGTTATAACTGTTTGCTTCCATTTAGTATTGTATTGTGCCCTATCTTGCAGAATGGAGGCATATCAGTAGAGTTAGATTGTAATGGGATACATTTCAGTTTCAGACTTCTTACTCTTCAGAACTATACTGCAACTGCCCGACCTGTTGTAGTATTTCTGTGTAGGTCTGTAGGGGGGGGGGGGTTGTTCACCATTGCCAGCATTTGTGGAGCTTTGCCTGACCTTTATTTCTGGTCATCTACACCTGTCCTGTTGGGTGAGTCTGGGGGGTGAGAATGGGAACGCTCATTGACATCCGTGTGTGTGACCTGTGGACACCCACAGTTAGTCGAGCCACCACATGTACTGCAGTGGGAGTTGTCACCTTGAGTACTACTGCCTAGCATGGGGAAAACAGTATTTGTTATGGATTTCATGCTGTGCCATATAGCTTTCAGCTATCTGCTGCTATCCCATTTGGCCACCCAATTCCCTTGCATGCTTGCATCCATAACATAGATATAACTATCATGACATACTACTCCATTCAGTAATTGATAGTAAGGGTGACTTACCCTGTGCCCGGGGTGGTATTGAGGATGGTGCTGGAGGGCTGACTATGTTGGATGCACATAGTACACTCCCTGTACACGGTAAAGCTCAGGTAGTGTCATGTTTGGCATCCCTTTTACTGTATGTGCGAGTTGGAGAGAGATATCAGTCCCTGGGTCCCTACAGTGTCAGTGTGTGTGTGCTATGCATTGCCTCTTTGCCAAGACATAGGCATACTGGGTACGCCTCTGTCTGCCTCTAGGACCAGGCTCAGGAAGTTGTTCCTCCAATTCCCTCTTTGCCTGTGGTGACTTTGGCAATAGTGGTGGGCTGTGTGGCCCCACCCCATGTTGTTCCTGTTGCAGCTGTTTCAGCAAGATCATACTGTGTAGCATGGCACATATTATGAACATTTGTCCACATGCAGCTGGAGAGTACTGCAAGGCTCCACCAGATATGTCAAGGCAGCGGAACCGTGAATTGAGCATCCCAAACACACGCACTCTATAATGATCCTAGTTTGTGCATGTGCCTCATTATGGCATTCTTGTTCGGGGGTGTGGGCATTTCTCATGGGTGTCATCAGCCACAACTCCAGTGTGTAGCCAGCATCCCCCACTAGATGGCCAGTTGGGATGCCCTCCCTGGCAAACCCCTGATACAGCTGTGAGGAATTCCAGATGTGGGAGACATGATAGCTTCTAGGGCTACCAGCACACACTTGCATGATAATGCCCTGGGCATCGCACACAACCTGGCAGGTGATGGAGGGCAATCTTGCGGTTGATGTAGACCCTATCCTGCTCATCGGGTGATGCTTTGATGTGGATGTGCGTGCAGTCTATGGCACCCAGTACCTGGGGGTATTCAGCTACATGGTGGAAGAAACACATATTGCTGGTCAATTCCTCACAGGTGTTGGAGAAGTGGATGTGTTCACGGACATGTGGTAGCATGGCATCCAGGAACTGATGGAGTACTCTGGATGCAGATGCCTGTGACACCCCCATGATATCCCCGGTAGGTGTTTGGAAAGTACATGTAGCTAGTATTCTTAAGGCTACACATATCTTAGTATCCACTGGGATGGGTTTCCCTCAGTTTGTTCTGGATGTGAGGCGATGCTGGCACAGCTCCACAATTTGCTGAAGTATGTCCCTGTCTACCCTGTAATGCTCTACAATCTCCAGGACATGTAGCCCCTGATAGGTCACCCTGGGTCTGAACACTCTCCTCCTCTTCCTGGGTCTGCAGCGGTTGGCAGCATTATCCTCCTCACCACCGTCAGCCTCCAGCACATAGTGATGTGTCTGAGCAATGGCACCCCCTAGCATTTTGTAGGTTTAAATTCCCAGGTTTACTCCGAAGGTGCACAGTTTGTGGGGAAACACAGACTGAGGGGTGTTTCCATACTTTATAGTGGTGTGATGCTACTGTGGCCTGTCGGATTGGCTGTGTCTGATTCATTCCAGCTGCCAGCTTACTTGCTCATGGCTTGGATTTAGCCACTGTGAGTGTTAGAAACATTACTGGTGATTTTTGGATGATTGCCTCTATTCTGCTGTTGCTCTTTTTGTAATTAATATTTTCTTGCATTTCCTCCCATTTACAGCTCTGCAGTTACCTACCAGATGTATTATATTTGCAGGGCCCATTCTGAGTTGCAATACTCCCATAGTAGCGATTTCTACATAAGTTCACCTTTATTTTATGCTATTGCCCTTTAATTCTATTTTACATGCCCTCCCATCTTCAGCTCTACAGCCACCTGTCAGCGGTATTATACGAGTGCTTTCTTTTGCCAGTTGTAGGTTGCAGACTCCCATATTGCTGATTTGTACAGCATTTCCCTTGTTCTGATACTTCCTTTGCCTTTTCCTTCTACCCTTCCTCTTCCAGCCTGTTGCTAGTGTAAACAGCAAGATATGTCCCTCCCCTGCACATGCACACTCTCGTCAGTTCATGGAGTATGAGTACACAGCCTCAGACACAACCCCTCTCCTAGATGTGGTTAGCTAAGCAGACACCAGCCAACAGGGCTCAAATGTGCTTCCAGTAAGCATGATACATATATTTTTCATGTTCTTTGCTCCTCCTGCCTACACAATGGTGTTAGAGCACCTGCATGATTAAGTGCAGTCTGACACTTAGAAGTTTTCCTGGTCAACTTGTGATTCAATATATGTCCCCTCTGCCTTAAGCCCTAGTTACTGCACTATTCCCAAGCCTTCCCCCTTAGCAACCACTGTTCCCTGCCTATGTTTACTTTCTGCATGCCATTGACTATAATGGCAAAATGCAGAAAGTAGTTCTAATACCCCCCCCCATTTCTACATGTACTCCCCCTTCCCACTATCATACCACATCCCCTGCCCTCAATGGCCGACTTATTATTTTATTAATTTTGAGTGGTTCTGCATGCCAATGGCCATATATTTGGCCACTGGCATGCAAAACCTAATTAATACATGCTTTCTGGAGTGCTGACATGGCTCCATTGTGTAGATTGCAGAAATGTATTCGGTTAGTAACCAAATACATTTCTGCAAGTTACACTATTCCAGCATGGAACATGGTGCTTTGCTGGATCACTAAATGGGGTCATTTGCATGGTTTTCACCAGCAAATGAGCTCATTAGCATCCCACATGGCTTTCCATGCAGGAACAGTGTAGGGCCGCTCGTGCACATGAAAACGGCACATACGTGGATCGCAAAGTGGTCATTTACTGTGCAGGAGTGGTTACACTGTTCCTGCACAAAAAATATCATTCTGTGAATCCAGAGGAAGGTCTTGTTTTTGAAAATAAAATTGATAAAATTGAAAAAGATAGAAAGCTATGGTATTGGTGGTCATGGTGGTGCAGCAGTTAGTGTTGCCAGCTCACAGCAAGAGGTTCTCCGGTTCGATTCTTGGCTGGGGTGCCTTCTGTGCGGAGTCTGTATGTGGTCATGTGGGTTTTCTCCCACATCCCAAAGACATGCTGTAGGTGGATTGGACACTCTATAATTAGCCCTAGGTGTGAGTGTGTGCATGTGTGTGCCTTCTGTGGAAGGTTAGGTGCCGGGCTGGCAACTTGACATCATAAAACTCCACTGCCAATCATAAGTGGACAGGTGATCTGCTGTGGCGACCCCCTAACTGGGAAAAGCCAGAAGAAGAAAGTTATAGTATTATGGAAATTTTTTTTATATTAATTCTTGGAAACGTGTGCAAAGAGAAAAGGATTGCAATTAAGGCAAAAATGGAAAGATATAAAAGTATGTGGGAATGTCAAGATTTTTTATGGAAATTATGGATATTTATGGAGATTATTAATACAGAAATTACCAGTAAAAGCAAATACATTATATAAAGGTAAAATAATAGAAATTATACATATTGCAATCAATTTGAAACCAGTGAATATATTTTCTTGAGCTGTAAAGGAGTTAAATTACTATGAGATAAGCCACCGGATTCAGCAAACCCTGCACGGAGTGCAGGAATAGTGCAAGAGCTGCTGCACGCAATATGGCCGATGATCGATCCAGGATCGAGTTGCTGAGATGTGAATGAGCACCCCTGGACTATTCCTGCATGGACAGCACTGCCATATGCTAATTACTTCATTTACTGGTGAAAACCATGCAAATGAGGTGAATTAGCGATCCAGGAAGCAGGCAGGCGTCTGTGCAGGAATAGTGTAACCTGCAGAAATGTATTCGGTTACTAACCAAATACATTTCTGCAAATTACAAAACAGAGGCATGACAGCTCGAAAGAAAGCGTGTATTCTATGTATTAGGCATGTCAATGGCCAAATATATGCCCATTGTCATGAAAAATAGGTGAAATATTATAAAAAAAAACTTTTTTTTGTTTTGGCCGATCTCAGATGTTTAAGCATAGGGCAGTGGTGTGCAAACTGGTTCACCACGAAACTAAAACAAAAAAGGAGGGAAATAAGTTTTTAGATCCAAATCTGCATTTTTCCATAATAGTCAATGGCACGCATAAGACAACAATACCAGGGAATAGTGGTTGCTAAGAGAGAAGGCTCAGTGTGAGTGTGGAAACTATGAATTAGCATTCTGGTTTATGCAAATGAGGGGACTGATATTGAATCACAGATTTCCTCTCAGTATTAGCTTGCACCCAACCATGTAGGTGCAGCAACACCACTCTATAAGTACAAGAGGTTAATGACCTCATAAGGGGACGTGTCATACATGCTGTAAACTTATTGGAGCTCTGTGTCCCGTGTTTGCCCTTAGCTAAGCACAGCTAAGGAAGGGGGGGTGTCTCACATTGTTGAATACTGTTTTCCCTGCTTAAATGGGTGTGCATGCCATGCACCAAGTTTAAAAAAAAAAAAAAACAGGAAATAGCAGCACTGTTCACATCTGAGCACTGGGTATGCGCAGTGCGCCTTGGGCTCAAACGTGAAGGTAATGAGAAGAGAAAACAGCAGTAGAAATGCAATGAAGGAGAACTAGCATAGCTGGCAGGTGAAATGTAGCAGAATTAGCCAATTATACAGGCAGCAGCCCAGAATTCTGCTATAAACTATGCAAACAGCTTTCAGTCTGTTTTTTACGACAAACTCTACACCACCGGTGTACACAGATGGGAAAATTTTACCTGACAAAACTAACAAAATGTTAGGGGCTGCTGCCACTCTCATACATCAATATGTGCAAAAGGCTGAGGGTGGTGAGGATGTGAATGCTGATGACCATCCCACAGTGAAGAGGAGGAGAAGAGTGTACAGACCCAGGGTAACCTACCAGGGGTTACATGAGCTGGAGATAGTGGAGCACTATAGGGTGGACGGGGACATCCTACAGCAAATTGTTGAGCTGTGCCAGTCCCACCTCACACACAGAACCAACAGAGGGGAGCCCAGGCATCAGCATCAAGGTTACTCCACCAGTTCCTGGATGCCATGTCAGCACATGCCAGTGAACATATATATTTCCTCAACACCCGTGAGGCATTGACCAGCAATATGTATCTCTTCCACCAAATAGCAGAATACCCTAAGGTAGTGAGTTCTATAGACTGCACACACATACACATCAAAGCACCACCGGGGTAGGGTCTACACAGACCGCAAGGGCTTCCCCTCCATAAACTGCCAGGTTGTATGCAATGCCCAGGCCATTATCATGAATGTGTGGGCTGGCAGCCCTGGAAGCTATCACAACTCCCACATCTGGCATATGGCACAGCTGTACCAGTCATTTCCCAGTGAGGACATCCCATATGGTCACCTAGGGGGATGCTGGCTACACACTGGAGCCATGGCTGATGACACCCCTCAGAAATGCACACACACCTGAACAAGAACTCCATAATGAGGCACACACACAAACCAGAATCATTACAGAGCATCTGTTTGGGATGCTCAAGTCACGGTCCGGCTGCCTGGACATATCCGGTGGAGCCTTGCAGTACTCTCCAGCTACATGTACACAAATCTTCATACTATGTGCCATGCTATACAATATGATCCTGCAGAAACAGCTGCAGCAGGAACAGCACGGGCCAAGGCCACACAGCCCCCCACCATTGCCAAGGCCAACACAGGCACAGAGTGACTCAGAGGAGGAACTACCTGAGCCTGCCCTTGTAGGCAGAAGGAGGGAAGCCCAGTATGCCCAGGCCTTGGCAAAGAGACAATGTATAGCACATACACTGACATAGTAGGGACCCAGGTAATGACACCTCTCTCTGACTCACACATGCAGTAAAAGGGATGCCAAACATGACACTACCTGTGCTTTACCATGTATAGGGAGTGTACTATGTGCATCTGACATAGTCAGCCCTCCAGCGCTGTCCTCAATACTGGTCCAGCCATAAGGTAAGTCACTCTTCCTATCAAGTACTGAATGGAGGAGTATATTCTGATAGTTTTATCTATGGTATGGATGCAAGCATGCAAGGGAATCGGGTGGCCAAATGGGATGGCAGCAGATAGTGGACACCTATATGTGCAGCATGAAATCCATAACAAATACTGGTGTCAACATACTAGGCAGTACTAGACAAGGTGACAAATTCCACCATAGTACATGGGGTGGCCCAAATAACTGTGGGTGTCTATAGGAGACATACATGCATGTCAGTGAGGCTCACATACCCACCACCAGCCTCAGCCAGCAGGACAGGTGTAGATGACCAGAAAGAAAGGCTGGGCTAAGGCCTCCAAATGATGGCAATGGTGAACATCCCCCTCCAGACCTACACAGACAGACTACAACAGGTCTGGCAGTTGTATGTTGGTTCTGAAGGGTAAGAAGTCCGAAACTGAAATGTAGGTCAATAAAATCTAAGATCTGTACTCTACTGATATGCCTCCAGTCTGCATGACAGGTCAGAATACAAAATGAAATTGAAACCAACAGAGTACCTGAAATACCAGCACAGTCTTAGCAAATGTTTAAAGTCGTCAGATGTGCCCCCCCCCCCCACAATCCTATGTAGAAATGCAGTAACATGTAAGTGTGAGGAGTAATATCAGTGGAGCACAGATTCACCGAGCTGGCCCAATCTACAGGATAGATTGTTGCATGTGTACAATATGCAGGGGTCTGTGTGTTAGGTTGTTGTGTCCTCAATATTGCCTGGAAGTGGTCAGCATGTAGGCATGGATGGCTGTGTCTCAGTGGCCTATGGGTAGTACTGTAGTTGACAGGGCCATGTTCTGACAAGTGCAGTGCCAACCACAATGCTTCTCAGCAATACCCATGTCAGCAGTTGTCCATACTCACTGTCCAGATGTCAATATCTGTCGCCATCTTAAAGATGGACTTGACATGAATGTGGGCCCATACATACACACAGTACACAGGTGGAAGTACCCTAGACAGAGTGCATATAATGTAACTGTCAACTGCACACACCTTTGAAATTGTACATACAGGTTAGCAGCACATTAGTTGTTCGTGTAGTATGGAATACTAGTGTAGTCTGGCTTATCACTGGCAGACCACAAAAGGCACAGTTATAAAGTAATAGGAGACTGCCTATGTCCACACACAAGACAGCATAAGGGGAATGTCCCATGTAAATCTGTAAGTCAGCTGCAAGTAGCTTCCATATCACACATGCACTCAGCTCACCCAACCATCAGCCACAGGTTTATCACAGGTCATATCCTTGCTGTTGGGAATGAGTACAGTATAACCCCACGTCTGTATGGAAATACCCACAGAATGCAGCATGCTGAAGAGGTGTCCTATGCAGGTGTGTCCATAGCTGTAAGCAGCAGCCTGCCTGCATCCAGACCAATGGATCAATATGGACATGAAGTATTGCCAGTAACATCTCGCACATTTACCCTGTCACCCCAGGGGAATCCACTGGCTCACAGCCTGGGAATGCAGGAGTGATAGAATGCACTGACCTGCTACAGATGGCTCGCATCACTACTAAATGGCCTACAGTCCTCTGTCAAAGGCCTGTGTCTCACCCATAGCGCCAATGTATGGTATCTCATGGGGTCCTAACTAACAATCTAATACAGTCAACAGAACACAAATGCAAGGCCACATTGACAAATCCCAGTAGCATGCCCCCCATGTCCTACTTCTCAGATATTGCTCGCATAATGTTAGGAAGAGGATAGAATAACAGAGCGGGGGTGTAGAAGCATGGACGTCATGGAGTGTGTGAAGTCTGAAACTCTGATGTGTATCCATACTACCCCTGCCTGCAAACCCATTAATGCGTGGCTACAAACCTGCTCATAAACCACAATGTGAAGAGGAACTGACCAGATATATCAGTCCTGCCTCTGGGTAACCTGGGTGAATCTGTACACCTAAGATATATGGCCACAGCAGGATATGGCCATTCTGTTAAGTCAATATATGTACAAGAAGGGGATCCTCAGCCACCATACTACCAAGGTGCTGGACCATTTACAGAGACCCATCAGCAAGTGTCTGTAGCTATCCCTCCAGAATGGTAGGAGTGTGCAACAATGTGTAGGCTGTGGCCCACAATACTGGACTCAGCCTCATTCATCTTGTAATTTCCAGTAAATAACTGTGAGCAAATAATTATATCTGTCAGTAGTTGATGACATAATACATCACAGTGTAAAACAGTACATATGTCTGAATATCTGTGCTAACATCAAACATGTAACACAAGCAGCACAGACAGCAATAGTTACAGTATCCCCCTATTTTTCGCCCATTGTGACTCCATATTGTCAACCTATCTACAGATATCCTGCAGAAACAGTTTGCTAGTTGTAGGTGTAGAACACCAAACCCTAGACTGGGGTACAACCCTACATGGAATGAATTCACACACTCAATAGAGAAGGTCATACTGGGCATGCTCCTACACTTAGAGAAATGAAGCCCATGTCTGACAACACAGTGGACTTTACATATCTGTCATTTGCAGATGTCTGTGCACACACACCAAATTGTACACCATTCATGCTTCACACACACACACACTGGATAGGAATACTCACACATATCTAAGGCCAACAGACTATAATATGTCAAACATACAAACACAGAGATGTGGGGAAGAGAGAGACAGTGACAGAGAGAATCCCATTATGAGGCCTGTCCCACCCACTACACATCCCATTGGCCCGTATCACATGATGTGCTTATACCAATCACTGTAGACATCCGTTTTGGTAGCCCTCACCCCTATAGTGTCTGTGGTGCTTGTGATAACTGTGTAACACTATAGTACAAATAAGTATTCATGTAGCATTTGTAAACTCAGTCCTGTCAAATGTAAAGGTGTGCGTGAGTGAGTGTGGGTGTGTGGTTCCAGAGGAATGATTTATGGCTCATTCACAAACACTACACCACCTATTGCCCTACTTTAGCACTCCTGCTGATGTCAGTCACCTTGAAATAACTTTTTGGCCAAATCTCAGCCCATAAGCTTTATGGTGCATGCAATAACTGCGTAATATTATAGTGTAACAAAATTGTTAGGTAGGACTTCTAATCCTGGTCCTAGCAACTGTGGAAATGTGTGAGAGAGTGTGTGTGTCTTTGTTGACACCTGATTTTGGGATCAATTACACTTACTACACTTCCCTTACCTTTCCTTTAGCACTGCTGCTGATGTTACTCACCTTTAAAGATATCTTTGGACAGCTCTCCAACATATAAGCTCCGTGGTGCTTATGATAAATGCGTAATACTATAGTGTAACAAACTAGCTAAGTAGGAGTCCTAATTCTGGTCCTGGAAACTGTGAAAATGTGTGCGTTTGTGGGAGAGAGAGAGTTTGTCTTTGTTGACACCTGATTATGGGGTCATCCACACTTACTACACTTCCCTTACCCCTCCATTAGCACTGCTGCTGATGTCACTCACCTTCAAAGATACCTTTGGACAGCTTTTCACCATATAATCTCTGGGGTGCTTGTGATTACTGTGTAATACTGCAGTATAGCGAACTAGTTAGGTAGAAGTTCTAATCCTGGTCCTGGCCATTATGAAAACATGTGTGTTTGTGTGAGATAGTGTGTGTGTCTTTGTTGACACCTGAATTTGGGGTCATTCACACTTACTACACTTCCCTTACCCCTCCTTTAGCACTGCTGCTGATGTCACTCACCTTCAAAGATACCTTTGGACAGCTCTCCAACATATAAGCTCTGTGGTACGAGTGATAAATGTGTAACACTGTAGTAGCAATACATAGCTAGATAGGGTTCGAAACTCAGTACTGGCCAATGTGTGTGTCTGTCATCAGTATCTTGTCTGGGTGTTGGTGTGATTGTGTAATAACATGATCCATTCCGGGGTGGGTTTTGCTACATTATTATATTGAGGACCTATATGTCCCATTGTCCAAATTACAAGACCAACAGTTGTCCGAAACCATAGAGGTTGGTGTAGACAGTCCACAACCATAAATGTCTAGTGCCATGTGCAATGACTATGTGACATTATGGATTAGTGAACAATATAGGCAACCCTTATAATACTCAGAGACCACTCTTCACCCACGGATCATACACAAACACGCTTGGCTAGGCAGCAACCACTATATCGGTAGCTCTCCTTCAAATTGCTCCACAGATACTACTCATGGTGTGATTGCAGTGGACTACATGCCTATTGACCACAGCAGTGCTACTGACATCAGAAAGGATTTTGATGTGTTACATCTCCTGATGGCGTGTGTGCTATGCAGTAAGTAAAATGACATGGAACCCTGTTACATCCCCTCAGTAGCCCAATCAGTATGTACAGTGTCCCTTTTTCCATATTCCCCACTGGATGCCTGCAACAACTGTAGAGTCTGCAAACATAACCCATAAAGGGAATGCCATGTCAAATACACATGCCCTGCAAGGACAGACACCAATAACTCCAATGAATCCCCATATCATACTGTCTATGTAGGTGCAATTACTACCTCAGTTACATAGCCAGGTGTCAACAAACGAAGTCAGGAATGCTACTTCTGACGATACCAATCTGTCCACACAACATGCCCCAGAGACCTCAAGCACACTTCCATACTTCAAAGAACATGCATGTGGGACATGTGCACAACCCAGACACTGCCCATGTTATGGAATATAAATCACATACATGTGCAGCAGTGCACACCACTGACCACCCACAACAGAAATCTGGATGAGTGGATGGGGAATGCAATACCCACCCCTGGGGACCACTCCAGTGACTATACTCCTGAGCCACTCTAGGGACTATTTTTATGTGGCCTGATGCCAGAGTATTCCTTGGGCTAGCCTTGTACAGCCTTCAGGCCCATTCACCTACTACACACCTATGAAGCAATGAAGCTATGGATATCAGTACTGGCAAGTATGTTCGTGTGTGTGTGTGTGTGTGTGTGTGTGTGTGTGTGTGTGTGTGTGTGTGTGTGTGTGTGAATAGTAATCCAAGTGTGTTTGTTTGATGAATATCCCCTGTGGCTGTGGTTATTAGCAATCAGAGGTGTGTCCAAACCACAACACGTACCATTCTCCATTCAAATCAACAGATGCCTATGTACAACCCTCAGCCCTATAATCTGTGAGGCATAGGCAATCACTGTGTTACA